>NW_017307267.1:53975-161317 GCF_000935625.1 Nanorana parkeri | reverse complement strand
TATATATAAAAAAAATCCAGAATTAGTATCAAGATTAACCCCACACACATTTTAATTGGGTCCTCGTCTAAGTTCAGGTTTTAAAAATTTCAAGCGGGATTCGACAAAGCCCCATGAATAAAATCTGGGCAGATTTACTTATCCCTAACTGTTCACTGCACAAAGCAACAACATTAGGATCAGTACATTTATTTTAAAAAAAAGTACAGTTATTTTTAGCTAAGTTCAGTTCAAGCTTTGAAAAAAAGTCACATGGCTAAAATAAAGGTCTTTATCTTAAAGCTTTGTGAATTGAGTCTTATGGCTGCTTTGAGCCCACCCTTTTATATGAAAGTGCTAGCCTAACCAAAAGCCCCCTTATTGTCCCTTTTAAGCCTGCTGGCCATGGTTCAAAGGCCATGCAGGGGTTGAAAAAAAAAATCAGTCAGGCTACTTTGAACATAATGTTTTCAGGATTGTGAATTTCAAACCTGCATATAGTGGCAAATATGCTTACTCCCAGTTAGTTGCTGACCCAGAGCGACAAAAATCAAGACTGAAAAATTGTGTGAAGAACTTTTTGTTTTTTTTTCAAATGGGGAATTAATTACTCTTAGTTGGCAGTGATTTTCTCACAAGATATTAAATTTGTATCTAATTTTTATGTATCTCTTTAAATCCATTTTCTGAGGTTTACAGGATACTGTTGGTGTAAAAGTTTTACATATGTAATATTCTAAGTGCATTTCTCAATAAATAATTGATGCAGTACATTATGTGAGTAGTTCAAATGCACTTACTGAGGTCTAATTTTATACAATGTTTATGATACTTGTTAAAGTAGCATTCAAAAAATTCAAGTTCTGGGGCTGCATGCCCCCAAGGGAAAACCCACCTATGATTCTTCCTCTGAGATGTCTCTTCCCCTACTGGGGCTCATCATTTAGTGCTTGAAGGTATAATAACCTCTCTTTGATTTTTTTTAATACCGTTCAGAACATTACACAAAGGGGAATAAGAGTAAAGTGGAAAAAAAAGTTAAAAAAGGAGAGGGTGGGGAGGGGTGGTGGGGGGAGAGGGAAAAAGAAGGAAAAGGATAAGGACTGGGGACATATGGAAGGGAAAGAAAGGGAAGGGGCAGGGAGAATGGGTAGAGAAAGATGGGAAGGGTAAAAGTAGAGAGTGAGGGAGAGGGGGGAGGGAGAGTGACAGAAAAGAAAAGAAGGGAAAAGGATGGGGGAAGGGAATTAGAGAAAGGAAAGGAGGGAAAAGAGAGGGAGGGGAAAACGTAAACAGGAGAGGAGGTTAATTCTCATCTTCATTCATAATAGCATGAAATATGCCATTCAAAGTTTAATTCTTGTGGTGTCCTAGTCTCTAAAATAAATATCTAGTATACCTCTCTCCCTTTTAATAATACCATACAATGAACTCCTCTAACAGGTCCATCTACCTTCTCTATAACGTGTACCATTAAACAATTCATTTTCCCATCATATAATTGTTTCGAGTTTAACCATTACAGTACCCCTATCCGTTACCTGAAACCTCATAGTAGTTTACACCCTAGCATCAGCCCTAGCTCTAACCCTAACTGTAATGATAACCTGAACCATTTGTTTGTAAATAAAGCCAATTGGTCACCATATCAGCACTGTAATGTCAATGACAAGGTTTTGTTAGCTGTCTTACAGGCAAAAAAAAGCAGTGACACACCCATCTCTAAACAATGAGGTGTTCTTTTCATATACACCCAATTTTAAAAGCAACATTAGTGTGTTCCTTTTTTCATGCACCTCCACCTTTAACATACCAATGATTGCACTGCCTCTAACTTGCCTGTCCAGTTTATCCCAGTTGTCAGTAGGGTTTGTAAGGAAAGAAAAATATGTACAGAGATAGAGTATGGGGTTCTAAAAAAGTTCCCTGCATGCTTACAAAAAAGGTTTTTGTAATTTGTAAGGATTAACCCATCAGCATAGCTCCCCAGTTGTGGGGTGTTACTAGAAAATTATTGAAATCATATTTTTTATTAAAAACAGTTTGGCAGTTAGTAATAGCATACCCATGAGAATTATTAATCTGACTTATTTCTGAAAATCTATTTTGTGTCTGCTGGCTTCAGTGCTTTCTGAGTCACTGATCTGCACAGTATGCAGACCAGAAAAGTCACAGAAATTTCAGAAGTCCTGAATTATTGTACTGGGTTGGTATTGTATCATGACAGCCAGAAAATTAGCATTTGAAGACGGAGTGCAAAGCAATGTAAGGCATTGTGTTGCTCACATGATAGGTTTCTTTTAAAAGGTCAGCAGCTATAAAACAAAATTATGGACTGTCTCTACACAGTCATTAATATTTGTAGAATTGTATGGTATACCCAAATAGGTTTTAGCTCTTCAGACTTCTTCCCTCTATCCCCCTTATGAGTGAGAACAATTTTTGCATTTCAGCCACACACCTATTTTTTACTGAATAACTTTTTTGATACTTAAGATATCAAGTACTGTAATGCTGACAAAGTTACTGACAAATGTAATAAAGTTTATTTTCTTTATTAAGTGTATTTTTTTAACACCAGACAACTTAAAAAACTAAAAAGGTTACCCATGAAGATTAAAAACAACAGCCGAAAAGTATAGCTAAGTAGAGGAAAAATATAATTAGGACTGGGTATATTATAGTTTTACCAGTGTTGGTTTTAAAACAACCAGTGTTACCATGGAAAAAAAGTGCATTTATTTCTGTCATTTGTCCTGTTTATAATGACACTAAAATTATGTTTCCAGTACAAAGCATGCCAAAGTTATTAACAATTAAGATTTTTTTCTCTTTATTATATTTTTAACACTAAAAATAAACAAAGCTAAAAAGGTTAACTATGAAGTTAAAAAACAAAACAAAACTAAAATGTATGCTAAGTAGAAGAAGGAGTTAATTAGGATTGGTTAGGACAATTAGGGGTTAAGATAAGAACAAAAAAAGAACAAATATTATAACTTTTTTAAGTGAGGTTGCTGGAACTAACAGTAAGTACATATCAAAATACCCTTTGATCGGTGCATTTAATAAGTAATCAAGAATCACTTGAGTTGACTCAAAGCCCAAACAATTAACCCATAAATGGTTTGGAACCCACTATGGTGTACGTTTAATAAACTGTGAAAGAGTGTGATAAGCAGTGAGAAGGCTTTTCTCACCTTAGCAAAGTGAAAAGTCTAGAAAATGGTGTTTAATAACCTGTGATATGTTAGGTAGGAACTGAAATATCTCACCTCATCTCAACCTGGTGATAAATACACAGAAAGTAATGGGAATGTACCTGTTTAATAAAGGGAGAAAAGTAGAGAACAGCTTTATCAATGGATAAGTATTGTGAAAAGTACCCTTGATTTAGCACCCTGTCAGACCTGGTGATAAAGGCCTTTTTCTCGTGAAGCACTGAGCAAAGATACAGGAATTTGTCATAAACCTAGTTCCTTTAGGAACCTTCAGGAACAGTTAAAATAAAGCACAGATGCTCCTCTTCTGGATTTCTGTAATTTAGGGACATTTTTGCCAGTAGCAACGGTTGGCTGCCCAGGTAGGCTAAATGCTGATTGAAGCCTGTGACACACTGCAGGCGATATATTGTAATTAAAGGGTCGGACAGCGGATGGAATGCGGGTGGGCGTTTTTAAACGTCCTAACCTGCCCCACTCGTGCCTGCCGCTAGGAGGCGCGCACGAACGGAAAATCGGCTTTGAATGTAAACAGCCAGCGATGGCTGTTTACATACAAGCGTTCAGACGTCTGTTGAGATGCCCGATCGCTTGTAATATGCGTGCGTTTGTGCAGCCCCCCCCCTCCGTTGCCGCCGCTGCTGGCGATCCCGAGCTCCACTGTGCCCGGACAAACTACAGTGTAGACAAGCTGCGGAGCGGTGCGAAGTGGAAGGTTGCGATTTTTCGCTTTGCCTGCAGTGTTATACAGCCTTGAGAGGGAAAAGGAGGGATGTCTGTCTTAATGCCACCCTCTTCCCTCATGAGAGTTACAGTGGCAGTTTCAAGTCCCCTCACTGTATCTGTGTAGTGTGAGGTAAAGTTCAGTAAGGTCATGTGACCTTAGGGCTTGTTGTTGAAGGCTCAGTCTCCCTCAGAAACAGACCTACCAAATTAAGCTTGAAGGATGTCTGGGGAGCATGTTTTACAGGCAGATGTAGTGAACATTGCACTCCACACATAACAGTCTGTAAGACCATTTCGCCACCATTGTCCGCCGTTTGTAATGCATTAATACCTGCTGGTAGTGTGTTTGCACACACACACACACAGTGCTGATGCACCTATCTCGGGACAGCAGGCTTTTTTCAGGGACGCCAAACATTCTAATTTCCAGCATGTGTCAGAGTGCCCACTTACATTGATTGGCTCCATCAGAGTGCCCCTTTAGAATGTTTAACCCCATCACTGCCTCACATTGCGGCCGCCTCTGGTAGTGTGATTCATGCTTTTGTACTGGTACATGCTGAACAAATCGGAGCATGTAAATCCTGCTTTTTAGAAATTTTCATAATTTTAACAAAGAAATAACTGTTGCTCTTTACTATAGAGGTGCTTTGTAATATTGTTATTGGGTGGTTTGGCAGAGTAAACTATGATCCTTTCAGGAGTATTGTAGATTATCACAAAGGATGTCATTGTGCAGCTCAGAATACATTCCCCACATTGCTTTCTCTACTGATCACCATGACGACTTATCTCAGCCTTTCACAGCTGTTTCATGTGATAAGTTTTATTTTTGCAGGTTATTAAACAGCCTCTGTGCAGCCGAGTAAAACAAAGTGATCTGCTGCGTAAAGTTAACTCATGATAAAGCTAGTTTTATCACGGTTTATTAAACGTACACCTGTGCAGTTCAATAGTCTTCAAAAGAGGAAAAAACTTTTTATTGGACTCACCAAACTCCCAAGTAAACCATCATGTCCAAAAAAATGTATATAACCACCATGGGTATCACTTAGTACAACATTTTAATCATATAAAAAAGACCTATTGGGATAGTACTATACTTTGCACACATCTGTGCACAATTAGAGACTATATGCAGCAAGTCCACAGTTTAATCAAGGCACACCAGTCATACTATGTAGTATTTGTCAACACGTGTTCTATTACAGTATGAAAGACATGACTAAATTCATTCAGGACATGGAAGCCATACCCAAAAACATATCTGTCAGTAAGTGCCCAATGGCAGGTGTATATTAGCTATACATATATCCACCCAATTTAAAAACATGAATCTTGCCAGACCTTGATCAGTAGTCTTAGTGTGTCTTGAGTTGTAAATGGCGCTGATCTTATCTTCAATAAAAATATAGGTAGTCCATCTAGTTATAGTGATATAATCCATCAGAATTAATGAGAAACAGTATTGCTAAATATGTTGAGATGTAGGGACAAGGTAAGTGACGCTACAGTGTAATCCCGAGTGTGGCTCGGGGTTACCTCTTTTGGTACTGAAAATGAACCCCGAGCCACACTGATTTACTAAAGGCAAATATGCTGTTAAATTTGCAAGGGAATTTGCTCTTTACGTAGTTTACAGAGGAAGTTTACCTTAGCTTAGTGAATGTGGTGAAATTTACCAATTTTTGTGCAAGAAAAAAATGTTTTGTTTTTTTCTTGAATGTGATTGGGTGATGGAAGTCAGTAGAGCTTCACCTCATTTATTTAAACTAAGAAGAGACATTCAGTGCCATATGCAAAACTCCTTTCAAAGGGAACATGTATGCCTTTAGTAAATCAACTCCATAGTGTCTCGTTATCAGTATCCTAGGGTTAAACGTCAAGGTGTTATAGATGTGATCGTATAAGCACTTTCTAACTGAAGGCCCTGCAGGCACAGTTTAAGATGTAGATAACTCCTTCTGTACCACAATCTAAATAATTCTTGCATCTGAGGGTCTTGCCAGAGGCTAGACATTAAGTATAACTTTTGAGCATGTATACACAATAATCACAGTAACCACATTAATGGACAACACTAGTTCGCTAATCCTGAATGTACCTTCTATTTGATACAACACTGTGAACTAGTATATATTTCAATGCCTGTGCTTTTCTAAATACATGTTGAAGTTGTGAAGAGTCGTGTTTCTTTACTGTTTATTTATCTAGAAGTAAGTGCAAATGTCTAGCACAGATGTTACATAGTATTTGAGGTTGAATAAAGACATTAGTCCATCAAGTCCAACCTATTAGGATCTCATTCTAGGAGTACCCGTACCCCTGTATATTACCTGTACCCCTGTATATTACGGTCCCTTAAGAAATCGTCCAAAAGTTTCTTGAACAATTCCACATTATTTGCTGAAATCACCGCCTGTGGCAGTGAGTTCCAGACCCTAACTGATCTTACTGTGAAGAACCCCTTTCGCCCCTTGTGCTGGAATTTTTTTTCCACCAATTTTAGGTGATGGCCTCTAGTTTTTGTAACGGAGTTAATTTTAAACAGTTTATCGCTAATGTTGCTACCACCATTAAACATTTTGTACATGGAAATCATATCCCCCCTTATTCTCCTCACCTCTAATGTGAACATGTTTAAATTTAGTAGCCTCGTCTCGTAGCTCTGGTCCTCCATACCCCTGTGATATCTTATATGTGGTGTCAGTAAATTTTAAATTAAATCTGCTACATCTATCCTCTTCTTCTTCTTTTACCTCTATTTTGATAAAATAAGTATTCTTTATTGCTGTCTTGAGCTTTAGGTATTTTCCTGACTTAAAAATTCAAAGTCATGTCCATATGAACAGTTTCTTCTTTTTCTGAAAAATTGTCCAACTGGTATACTTTTTACCAATATATGAGGGTGACAACTATCAGCATGATAAAGGTTCTTAGTGGCATTTGTTTCATCATGGACATTCATAGATATTAGCCCATCCTCTCCAATTGTTAAATTCAAAATGTGACCTATGCTTGATCACATATAACTGTGAAGATTAAAGTCACTGGGTTCCAGGCTCTTCACAAACTCCCTCACCTCCATCTTTGAAACTGTAATGGACGTACCCTGGTGAGGTCTGGTGCCGCCGTCCGTCGTGGGCCTGTGCGGGCACGTTGGGTCCCTTCTTCCTCGGGTCGCCCACGTCAGGTGACGGCCTCTGGTGGCAGTGCCCGTGATCCTGCTGCGCAGGCGCGTTGCGGATCGCCGGCACCTCTCTCTCCGCCTGGCTCTACGTCCTGCGCAGGTGCGCCCTGTAGCTCCGCCCCCTCTAGAGCGAGCACTCAGCTTAAAGCCGCCGCTCGTTAGTTGATCGGCATCCCACTATTGATGTAGCAGGACGCTGATCAACTCAGCGCTCCACTTGCTCCTCTGGACCTTGACTATCGAGTCACTACCACAACTCAGGACAAATAGCCAGCTGAAACGCAAGTACCCTGGGCTATAGCTCACTATAGCACCAGGTCTCCTCATTGATTACACTGCAAGGCTGTGTCATCGGTTCACTGTCATTATAACCACTGCTGTGAATACTCATCATTGCTGGTTTACTAATCACTGCTGTGAATACTCATCATTGCTGGTTTAGTGTGTTAAAATCACTGCTGTGAATACTCATCATTGCTGGTTTAGTGTGTTAAAATCACTGCTGTGAATACTCATCATTGCTGGTTTACTGTGTTAAAATCACTGCTGTGAATACTCATCATTGCTGGTTTACTAATCACTGCTGTGAATACTCATCAGTACCTGTGTTAATCATCACCGTTGTGAATACTCATAGTTGCTGGGAAGAACCCTTACATGCTGTGCATAGACACCCACTGTGTGCATTTTAGACTAATTCATGTGCTTGAGCTTCACCCCCATACTCTGTGGTAACCAAGCCCTTTTCACCCTAGCGTGGAATGATGTGAAGCAGCTCCCTCTCAGCCTCCCCCAAAAACGGGGCAAGTGAGGCGCAGCTGCTGCTCTGATACCCGTACCCTTAACCCCAGTTGTGATCCATATAGCATTAGCCCAAGTCCGGGGCAATTCTTACAGAAACAGTCTTCAAAATTAATTCATCATCTATGTATCTGTACCAGCAAAGACTCTTGGACTCATACAAAGAGGATGTTTCCTCTCCAAATAGCTGATTTTCCCATCCCCCAAATATACAGTGGCATAGGCAAGAGGATACTTACTGCTCATGGACATTCCTCGGGCCTGACAAAAGAACTGATCACCAAACTTGAATTTATTATGTGTCATTGAAATTTTAAACGATCCACCCTGAATTTACTTTGTCCACCAACATGTACATATCTGGTAAAGAGAACTTTCTCTACTGTTTAAATCCTAATTTGTGGGGAATGGAAGAATATAGAGCTTCAATATCCAAAGAAAGTAATAATGTATTTTTGGGGCCTGGCATATTGTCCAAGCAAGTTAACAGATGTGATGTATTTCTCATATGCTAAGGGAGATTTTGAGCAAAAGGTTGTAATATGCAATCAACATATTCACCAACCCTGTCAGTAAGGGACCCACAGCCAGATATAATCGGTCTCCCTTAATGACTTTTGGAAGAGCATCAAACAAGCATTTTTTTAATCTATAATGTGATATTCATATGCCCTATCAATGATATCAAATAGCCTTTTATTTCCTCCCTCCCTGTAGTTACCAGGTATTTTCTGAAACCACGTATCATGGTCACCAACTATATTACAACAACTACAACAGCAAGTCTGTAACTGGGGTAGGACTAGTTGTTATGTTGTGTTTTGCCTTTAGCTCTTACGGCAGCATACGCTAGGCCTAAGCATTTCCAGGCATGCCCAACCTGTCCACGTTCCACAGATATTATACAACCAGTGCTGTGTGCCTGGACATGTATGAGCTACACAAAACAACATATCACACAATAGTAATTTAAAATGTGACTATAAAAAACAAAAATAAAAGATCAAAAAGATACATGATAGGTTAAATTACACTTTACTTTCATGATTAGTAGCCCAAAATCTATAATATACACCAAGAAGTGTTCAAGAAGCAAAATATTTGTTGTCCAG
Source organism: Nanorana parkeri (assembly GCF_000935625.1). Lineage (NCBI taxonomy): Eukaryota > Metazoa > Chordata > Amphibia > Anura > Dicroglossidae > Nanorana > Nanorana parkeri. The sequence continues at coordinate 152,288 of NW_017307267.1, read as the reverse complement.
TGTAGGGATGCACCAATACCAAGTACAGTACTCAGTACAAGTACAGATACTTTTCGAGCTCCAAGACTAGACTAGAGAAAAATTCAAAAGTTTGGAGGCAGCTGCCATTTGTAAGGAGCACATGGAGCTCCTGGGATTTGTACATCTCTGTTTTAATGTAGGATTTTGTTTTTGTAAATATAAATAAAGGGATGCAACGATACCAGTTTTGCAAGTACAAGTACTGATACTTGTCCAAGTACTCACAGATACAAGTACTGATACATTTTTGTTTATTGTCATATGCCAGTTTTTCTAAAACAATATCAACTAAAGATTTCAGGACAGTTGTGGAGCGCCAGAGCCAGGTCCCAGCTGCAACTGCTGCAACCTTGGTAGTTGTAGTTAAGTATCAGCATTGGTACTCAAAAAGTATTGGTGCATCCCTAGTCCAGTGTTATCCACCCTACTAAGAGTAAGATTACTTTGAAAAAAAATGGTCCAAAGCACAAATATAAACTTTAAGGAACACCGTAATATAGATCATAATCTCAGTGTATGGTAATAGTAGTGGGACAAGAATCCAGTCCTTCACTGGTACCATGCCAAATCCAGAAAAAAAACACTTTAAACATAATTTGGTGAACACCGCAAAGTTTGAGTAATATTAGCCCATGTTGAGGAGACTTAGTCTGGGGGACTGTCCATATACATTTACAAACTATAAGGAGAATCCCAAATGTTGGACATAAAACCGTTTATTCCATATGTTGGTATAATTGTGCAGTCCAAGTGTCTATAGCTCCACATTCACCAATTTTCCAATAAAATAGTTATGTCCTGAATTGTGCTATTTACTTTTTAAAATTATTCTTCATAATGATCACATAACATGATCATCATGTTCTTACTGCAAATGTTGAAGATCTTTTCCCATTTTTGTTCAAGATCGGCGGGCACTTCACTAATGTCTGGAAAAACCTGCATTCAGAGACCTTGTGGACATAGATCTTGTTCAATGTATTTTCACAAATTTGTTATATTTACATCATAGGTGGTATTTCGAGTCATATCATTTTTTGATCTTAAAAAAAGACCTTTGAATTCTTATTCCTTATTTAATTTATTATCTACAGCTTGTTCACTCTGCATTTTTGAGATCAAAGACTCCAATTTCAACATTTAAGTGAGAACAAAAGAGGGAAAGGCAGAAAAGGAAAAAAAGGAAGGTTTAAAATCTACTAGGGTTGCACAGATACCAATTACAGTACTCGGTACAAGTACGAGTACATGTACCGATACTTTTGAGCTCCAAGACTAGACTAGAGAAAAATAAAAAAAATTAGGAGGCAGCTGTCATTTGTAAGGAGCACACGGAGCTCCTGGGATTTGTACATTTCCATTGTAATGTACGATTTTGTTTTTATAAATATAAATAAAGGGATGCACAGATACCAGTTTTGCGAGTACGAGTACTGGTACTTGACGAGTACTTACAAGTACGAGTACTGATACATTTTTGTTTATTGTCATGTGACAGTTTTTCTAAAACAATACAGACTAATGATTTCAGGACAGAGGTGGAGCGCCAGAGCGAGGTCCCAGCTGCAACTGCTGCAACCCTGGTAGTTCTCTTGAAAATGCCAAGTATCGGCACTGGTACTCAAAGTATCTGTGCATCCCTAAAATCTACAATCCACCTTAGTTCCACTGAGTAGATTCTTTGATTATATCATAACTACTAAATGTGAAAAGGCATTATCCAAATACACCAGTTCATAGCACATCTGCTATATATACTGTATACCATAACACTGTCTGGAGAAGTCTGGCCAGGAGTGGTCTTCATGGAGGAATTGCAGCCAAAAACTCATAACTCTGACACGGAAACAAGGCTAAGCAACTCAAATAAGCACGAAAACATAGGAACTGGCAGACGAATGGCAGCAGGTGCTCTGGACTGATGAGTTTAAAATTAATACATATGGCTGTAGCAGGAGGATTGTTCATCATCTTATGATTAAGCCCCTGAGGGAAAAACATGTCAGGAGAGATTATTTTGTTCTGGGGAGCTTTAAAGGGTGTATGCTGTTCCATGCATTGAAATAAAATTTGGATTTATTTGGAGGAAGCATCGGGTCTGGCTCTTTTTGGACAAAAATTTAACACCAGAGTTAAAAAATACACCACTGCTATGTTCAACCCCAAACATATTCCAGAAAATCCTCGGCCAGCAAAACTAAGTAATTAGACTTTTCAGTGCTAGAAACCTAAAACAAGAAAAGGGATACAAATTCACAAAATGTATACAAATTTTTGTCAAACATGCACAAAAAAATTTAATAAAAAATACTTAACGAGGAAAGCAAACAGTAAACATTCCATTCAGATTGTTATGTATGTTATCAAATAAGAAGTGGAGTGTTGTGAAAGCACATAGAACAATTCATACATACATATCCAGAGCTTGCCAGCAGCAGATTGTGAATTTCACAAAGGAACACCATTAGACAGTAGGTGAGCCTAAATTCTTGGATGAAATCAACAAAAGGAAAAATATAAGTGTCTGTTGCGCCACAAGCCCAACTACACTATCATCTTGACAACAAGCCCCTCAACAAAAAGAACAAAAAACAGCAAAAATAATAAAACATACAAAATATGCAAGTAACATTTGTTTCCGAAATAATACCACTTTGTCATAAGAGATTAACAAGGGGACAGATATGCTATATTATTCCAAAGTTATTTTAGAGTACGGTTTGCAAAGCTAATACATACCTGTCAGAATTTGACCAAAGGCAACAATAACCAGTGTGACCCTTATATAAAATGGCTGTAGGCAGGGTATACAATGTTTTGTGCCAAATTGAGATGCCAAAGCAGAAATGACATTGATCTGTCATGTGTAACTGACATGACTCCATGGTGCCACATAGTGCACGCACATTTCCAGAATAAATTTTTTTTCCGCTTTGCAATGATTTGGGACCTATTAAATTTTTTCTACTGCTTTTAGGGAAATTCCTTCTAAAACAATAATGTCAGCAAGAAGGAAAGTGCAGGAAATTATTATTTTTTAGATTGGGCAGTGCAAATTAAAGAGGCACTTGTTTGTGTGACAACTGTCTAAGACTGGGGATTGTCCTCCCAATGCTAAAATAGCATCCAGTATGTGGAGAGTACTGCAGAGCAGGCAGGTTTTACACATCCATATGATGCAATGAAATACTACTGCTAATCTGCCCCCCTTAAAATAAAAAAAAACAAATAAAAACAGGCAAATACATCAGTAAACATGTCTGCTAGTGTGAGGGTCCAGAAAGATGTATGTGAGAGATCTGACTTGTCTGCATTTCTTTTTAAGATGCAATGGAAAAAAAAAAGAAACAAAACAAAATTTGTCCAGTAAATTTTAGTGCTAATATAAAACAATTGCTGCTGTCACAATCTGTAATTGTGGACACTGGGAATTCAAAACACTGGAGTATAAGGACTAGGTGAATGCATGCTTGATGTGGGTGTGCTAGAGGCACAGAATCTAAGAAATGCCTGGTCTTCTCCAAAGCCCCTTGATGGTGGGTATGTTGTGCTGTTGGACAGCTTCCAGTTTGCGGCCCTCTTACACATCCATGCAGACTAGCTAACAAAACTGCGTAGAACAGTACTGCAAGAAGCAGGACACAGTGGCAAGGGACAGTGTGTTGCACTGAATGCAGGACAGACACAAAGAAACAGGAACACCCAAGATGCACCAGAACACAGAAAAGGGTAAACAGGAAAACTTAGCAGGACAACACAGTGAGCAAAGAACAGAGGATGCAGGAGGAAAGAGTAACACAGGATACACCAAGAGATACAAATTAACTAAGATGCACTGGAAGACAAGAGGGAGACACACAGTGGAGCAGACTGGAATAGACACAGCAAGCAGATGCAGGTGAATGGGAAAGAGCAGACACATGACAGCAGGGGTGTGTGAACAAGAGACAGAGCAGGGAAGCAAGTGATAAAAATGAACACACAGCACAGGGAAATGCAAAGGAAAGTAAAAGCTGAATCCACCAGGAACACCACAGGAAAACTAACACAAAGAACAACAGAGCAGATGACACAAAAATACAGATAAATCCTCAGGAAACAAACAACAAACTATTGGAAACACAGGGGATCTGGCCACTGGTGTGAAGACATGTTGCTCAAACACTGAGCAACAGGTGCTCTAGCTCTTTAACACAGAGGTTGAAGGCTGCTTGGCAGGGAGCTGAGCACCTTGGACAGTAGGCAAAACCCGGCGCTGGTTCAGGGGACAGAAAAGTGTGACAGCTTGTCTCTCTAAGCTAGTTCAGACTGTTACAAAACATTTCCACATGGCAGGAGTTTCTGGGTCATCATCAGAGAAATTTCACATACAAATCAACTAACGAACCATTGGTGTGTGTATGAGAGCAAAGTACCATCAAACTAATCCCTCAGGCCATGTTACATGGAAATCAACTAATGGACCATCGTCATGTTTTGTGAGGGCAGAAGGAGCTTTCATAAATCAGCCCCACTGCCTCAAATGGCTGTTGAGCAAGACAGAGCTGCACAACCAGACATTTGCCTTCTTTTTCACCTCCTCCTGATATAACAATGAGCATCATAGTTACATAGTTACATAGTATTTGAGGTTGAATAAAGACATAAGTCCATCAAGTCCAACCTATTGTGTGTGTGTGTGTATAGGTCCATGAGTGTTCTTATGAGTGTTCTTATTCTTAAGAGTACCTGTACCCTTGTACATTACGGTCTCTCAGGAAGTCGTCCAAAAGCTTCTTGAATGATTCCAGACTAATCGCGAAAATTACCGCTTGAGGCAGCAAGTTCCAGACCCTAACCGCGCGAACTGAGAAGAACCCCCTCCGCCCCTTGTGTTTGAATTTTTTTTCTACCAGTTTTAGGTGGTGGCCTCTAGTCTTTGTTACGGAATTAATCTTAAAGAGTTTTTTGCTAATGTTGCTATGACTATTGAACAATTTGTACATGAAAATCATGTCCCCCCTTAATCTCCTTACTTCCAACGTAATTTATTAGCCTTGTCTCATAGCTCTGGTCCTCCATCCCCTTGATGAGTTTGGTCGCCCTCTGCTGGACTTTCTCCAGTTCAAGGACATCCTTTCTGTGTACCGGTGCATCAAGATTAGCCTTTTCATGAAGGTATAAAGAAGTGAAGGACTTTTTTAATGTGTATAGACTGATCCACTTTATTTTTATACACTGAGACACCTAGAAGCACTTGGTTAAAAATCACCTCCTAATCGTACACATGTTTATTAACCATTACAGTGCCGTGCTTTTTATTGACTAACGGCACTTGCATTTATGTGGTTTTCTTATGATTTGTAGTTCACAAACACGATTATATGTTTTTTTGATTCACCTACTAGCGCTGTTAATTTGGTTTAAACATCCTCAGACCCAGCGGTCTTTAATACAGCAGCTTGTATTTTACATCACAATATTTATTTATATTGTTGTGTTGACACGATACACAAAAAATGTATCACATTGACTTTGCAGTATTTAATATAAGTAATGTGCTAAGGAAACACTATTTTGGTTTAAATCACTGCCACCTGTGTGAAATACAGCTAATTGAACTCCTAGCGCTGCTTATCTGGTTATATCAAGTTTAAGAACATGGCTGAAGATTAAAGTGTGTCCCAAAAGTAGATGAATCAAGAATTGATAGAAAATGAGAGAATGGCATACTGTACTGTATATTTATGCAATATTTTATATTTATCTAACTGAAAGAATAAATATAATTATATATTTTTTACATTGGATTTTTTTAAAGTCCCTATGGAAATAAATATATAAAGAAAATATACATAAAACAACTATACATTCCTATCAGATGTAAAGGCTAGGTATGCATTACCGATGTTTTGAAACTGGCATAAAGTAGGCGTAAAGGTACTGTTTATTAAAAGACAGTGAGAGAAATGTATGTCTAACTACACAGAATGGATGAATTACATGTTTTGCTACATGTTTACCTTTTGCCTAGAAAAATAGAACTTACAAAGCAGTGATTCATGATCATGACATACAGTTATTACATACAGACTAGTTAAGTATGGAATACAGGTTTATGTAATTTACTTAGGGATTTAGCGAAATTCTGGTGTTCACAGTATGAAATGAATATGAATTGATTTGCTCATCTTCCCTTGAGAATATTGCAGACTGATTGGACTCAAGTATGTGTAAGAATTTGAGTACTGATGCAGGAAAGTTAGATTACTTAAAGCTTCCTGTCTAACAGTTAGGAATTTATAGATATCATATCTAGTTGTTATTAGTAAAAGATAACACACTGTCTATATGCAGCATAATTCAAAATAGAAGTGTTCAGTCTCACACAAGACAAACAAACTGACTAACGATTGTAAAGCGCTGTGGAATAGGTTGATGTTATATAAATAATTGTAATTGTAGTCAGTTTTGCACTTGAAGATCTTATTAAAAAATGCAAATGTGCGCTGTTAGTGTTATTGAGTGAATTTTCTTTCTTGAACTGGTATGCGATATACCAGGAAATTATAGAAAATATTCTATGAATGGGAAAATGCACAGTTGACTTTACATTTGATTCCCGCCATCAATAACTACACTTGCACTTAAAGTGTAACTGTTCAGCTTATTAATGAAGAACTCCAGGAAATTTAAAAAATAACCTTTGCAGTGGGGCTAGCCCCACTATGTCGCATAAAGAAAATATACTTAATTGTTTAAGGGCAGTGAGCCCTCACCTCTCTACCCCTCTGCTCTGACAGTGGAATGCTCCTCAGTGTTCTCACATCGAATCTAGCTTTGATAGTCTTTAAGTTAATTTAATCAATCAGAACCTTGATGTGTACATTGAAAGGTGGGAGATGGCATTTTTTACTAAATAAATATATTGAAAGGTTTTAAGACTAGGAGAACTATGGGGTCCATGTTTTTCTGCACCTTTGGATTGCTTAGGGTAAAGGAGTATATATTGTAATTTACTCCTACAATCCCAAATGCACCCTAAGCCTTTTATTTGTAATATTAGATGCTGGGCGGGGCTAAGCGCCGCATTAGGGAGAGATCCCAACAATATTCTCTTCACTGGTGTTTCCTCCCTGTGCTCAATGGCTCTTCTTTTCAGCCGCTGCGCATTCATGATTTTATAGGCATGTGCATCGGCTCTGTCCCCGCAGCTCTCTCCCTGCCTTCACGTCCCTGTCCCCTGTGCCCACCTTCACTCCATGTGCTGCTGAGTGTAATGTATGTGTGTTCTGCCTCTTCTCTCCCTCCTCTGTACCTGCCTCCTCTGCACATGCTGCTGTGGTGTGTCCACAGCTTGTCCCTGGCTGTTCGGCAGAGTTGACTATTGAATTTAGCAGCGCTTCAGCCGCTGCTTGTCTTCTCAATTGAGTCTCTGCCTCCCGTTCCCACTTGTCAGTGTGCACACTCCGTGTCCACCTGGTCTGCGCACTTTGAAAAAGCGCAGCCACATCAGACTTTGGAATTTGAAGAAAAAGCTGAGGGCGGGCTGCAGTAATTGTTAACACCCCTAAGGTGAATCAACCTGGGAGCAGGGTTGCTGGTGGTCATTTTCTGGGTATTTGGAAGATTATTTATCCGTACTGTGGCTTTGAAGAATGGGAATTCTACTATCCGATTAAAAGTAATTAGTATGTTTATTAGGCAATTAGTAAGTTTATTGCTATCACACAGGAGATAACAAGCCCCTGTGTGATAGCATTTGGAGGTGACAGGTTCTTTTCATTTAACCTGTCACCTCCAATACAGGAGTTCTAGCTTAGTACTGTGCTGGCTGTCCTGTGACAGCTGAGATGGTAGTGCTGCGAATGCAGCTCTCCCTTCTCAGTGTTCACATGAAGCAGAGTGGAGAACGGATGTTCTACGCCCTGCTCCCTGCTCTCTATCCTGAAGATCTCCATCTTTGAAGAGAGGTGGCCAGTGAAAAGAGAGGTACCCCGTGGGGGATGGGTGCTGTGGGAGGGATGGACCTGCAGGCTGCATACATGTGATCTCAGTGACATCACCAAGATCACTTGCACCAAACCAGCGGCAGCTTCCCCCGCTCTACATTTAGCCATGCTTGCCCAAAGTAGGACTAAATGTAGAAAACAACTACCCACCCCTTCCACCCCTCTACTCCCTGCCACCCCATGGGCAGGCCTCGGTTGGCCTTGTGGGAAATCCGGCCCTGATTGCTAGTTGTAACAAAGCCCATTTTAAATGGTCAAAATGGTGTGTTGGTGTTACTTGGGTCCAGATAAGGATGAGTCATCACTGGTGTGGGACAGAAGACCCAAATATTTCAGCAGCACTTGTGGAGGTGAGTGCTACACTGGCAAATTGGCTGATGTCAATAAAAACAACAAAAACGAAAATACTTTGTACATTTTTTTGTACATTTTTTGTGCAAAATTGTATTCAATTATAAGTGTTTCCACAAAGAATAACATTTTCTTGTCACCTGCAAGGTTTACTGTAGAACAGGATTCACTAAAAGCTCAATCCTATAGTACCAGTTAAATGAACTGCTATACCATTATCCCTTGTAGCTGGACATGGAAAGACAGACATTTTTTGTGTAACAATGTTTCTTTGTAAAAGCACTTCTTGCAATAATTTAATCTTTGCATCTGATGACCCATGATCTCGGCTGAGATCTATTATCTGTTTTTTTCTAGCAGTGTCTTTGTAAATGATAAGCACACTTTACCAGTATCACTAAAAGAAGAGAAATTACAAGTATACCATTTATAGTACTGTATCTGAACAAAAAATGACAACAGTTTTTTTTTAATTATTACTAAGCTGTTTTTTCAGAACATTTCCTGCACTAATAGAAGCCTGCATTGTTTTACCATACACATTTAGTTGTAGTAGGCAAGTGCTTTATTAATACCCATGTGTTGCTCTGCCGATGCACCACAGCATGCCCAATAGACAATTTTTAGCTACCTTTCAAAACTAATGGCACCATGCCTTGGAATTCATTGATGGAGGTGATCTGCAAAGCATATTGGAATGAAATTCTCAGGACTTCCATACCTCAGCTACCAAGGTTCTCCCACTCTCACTTGAAGTTGTTTGTGAGTTGTCTTTGTGCTCACCCACTTCTCTTTTCTGTACAGATTTACTGTGTCTGGAGCTAACTAACTTTCCTTTCTGTCGGCTCCATAAACATGTTGTACCAGGGCATGTGTAGCCCATGGGACAGGGGCTTAGCATGGTGAAGTACAAGTTAAAAGCCTGGGGCTTCTACTTTTAACATTTCCTTTTGACTTTTTATGCAACTGAAGCTTTGGTTAGGGGTAACACAGAAACAGGGGAAAATCTGGACATTATATATGTGAAAGTTCTCCCATCAAAGTCATTAGTATAGTTGGTAGTAAGTCACATTTAACTAGACTTGTTCTGCATGGTTGAAGATATTTCACAGCTTCTGCTTTTTCAGTTTAAATGAGTGTCAGGAACATACCCCTGCATTTATATGCACACAAGTACCACAGAAACTGTAATTGCCATGTAATGTGTCAAGACAGATTTTGATTGTCCAAGAACAGGTTAGCAGGTGCGAATGTTTGTGCAGATACCCTGTGTGTTCTAGTTCCACAATACAAGATCCCCACCACTGCTCAGGAATGGTACTTCAATTTTTATTTAGAAGGCCTTTTTCACATCTCTATGAATCAGTTGTCCTATGTATCCAAAATGTGCACGTCACTGTCCTCAAATTAATTTATTTTCTTTAAAGTTCTCTAAAGGATAAAAGTCTTTTTAGACAAACAGAAAACAAATAGAAACAGATGGCAAAAAACCTAGCCATGGTCTTAACCCTTCTCTGCTATCTGCCAAGAATATCCAATCCCATGCAAGGAACATAAAAAAAGCAGTATTTTGCAGTATTTTGTTTGTACATGATTGGTAATGGAAGTCAGAAGATATTCACCCCATTCACTAAGATAAGGGAAAACTACATGTAAAAGTGAAAAGAAATCCCTTGCAAGATAAACAGCCTATCTGTTTTTAGTAAATCAACCCCAAGGAGTGCAAGAATAATCATATGCAAATAACCTAAAAACAGTTGCATAAAGAATTCCCCAGGAACCTCCCCAATAAGCTCAATACTCTGCAGTAATTATTATCACAAATCTTCAGCTGGAATATTGACAGACACAGTACAGGACAAAATATCAAAATCAAATATCCAAAAATGATATGGTTTTAAATTTTTAGAAAACACACTTTACCTTAGTGTTTTCATCTTGATCCCTTTCGAGATGTATGTTTAGGGTGAGGGAAAGCCGTTTGTGAAAACTCAATGAGGTAAACGTTTTTTCCTTCTTTAATGGAAATAAAACTAATAATGCAGTGTCATATGTGAAAACTCAATAGTGAACAATATTATTATTTCTCTATTTTAACCACCATCATCATAATCATCAACACAACCCTATCCTTTAAAGGCCCATGCAAAGAAAACAATTCATAGAAAAACATATTAATATACAAAAGATTGGGGCCAACTTGGTGATTGTTGGGAATGAAGAAAGAAATGTGCTCATCTCAAATTAAAACACTAATATTATTGGTATTGTAATAATAGTGCAGTTTTGCCCTTTATGACTGGTCTTTTTACACTTTGCAGCAGTATGTTTAAAATAACCATTTTTTGGATATTATAACTCTGAAACTTTGTTTATGACTGAAAAGGAAACCTTAGTCTATAACAGCTATAAGGAAATGTTAGTCCCAATAGACACAATTTAATTCACCACTTTCAGAACGGCAATTGTGGACTTATATGACATGGTTCTCCCATGGCACATTTTTCTGCATTACATGAGTAAATATAATTGAGACCTGGGCATATGAAAATGGAAAAACAAATACTGAGGGAATCTAAGATACACTAAGCTCAATAACTACATAGAAATATTTGGTGGTGCTTTTAAGACAATAATTTCCATTACAGAAAAATCATATCCATTATGTTCAAAATCATATTCATTATGTTTAAAAATACTTTTTATGTGAAAAAAAAGGAAAAAGAAAAGCACATAATAAATAAGAACAAATAGCAGTTAAAATGATATACTTGCTCAATTTGATATTAAAAAAGAACTATGGGGTAACCTTTTTATCCCATAGTTCTCTTAAGGATCACAGGAGGAAATATACTAGCATCCTCCCATGACCCAAAGATCAGTATATAGCGAGCTATAGCAAGCTATATACTGAGAGTGCTGTAGCCGGGATGGATCCTGACAATGCTGTCAAGATCCACCCAGCTGCGTGAGTGACAGCTGGCTCTGCCTATCTAGAGGCAGAGCCACCTGTGCTTGCCCCCTCCCCGTCCATTCCTCCAGTCAGTGCTGGAGGATTTGAGCTGGGAGGGGGGATCCCACCACTCGGCAGTCACTGCTGATTGTCAGTCACCGCTCTCTGCTGGGAGATGATCGGAAATGAGCGAGCGACCTATAGAGCTGACGGGTGACAGTTTAATTGTTACACGTCGGCTCCAACTATGAGGTTGAGTGAAAATCACTCACCTCATAGTTCTCCTTTAACCCCATCTACTGAGTTTAAGAATGTCTTCCATATGTGCCAAACACTTGACAGCTCATTTGTTTTTCTCTCTTCCAGGTTTTTTTATGTTGTTTTTTATTGGATCAGTAGCTAGAGTGTGGAGACCCTCCTTCCTTGTTCCTGTTCAGGTGGTTGTTGGGCCACCACTCAGTTTTGAGGCACAAGGAGAGTGTAATATATGGAAGAAAAAGAGAGCTGCTACATATAGCAGACTGATTTGTAAGTGTATGTTAAGTGTTTTTAAGAAAGTTTTATTTTTTTTTAAGTTGTATCTACTACACAATAGGAGGTGATCATATGTTTCTTTGAACCATGATGAAAAACATCTAAAATGAGGAGTAGGGAAGTGTGGTGAAGGCGAGCAAAGGAGGTGTTCATCTCTCTTTGGGAGGCGGAGGATATTAGCAGTGGGGAATATTTGAGCAGACCCAGAGATAATGCGCATATGACCTATTTATAAAAAGGTGGCGATTAGTATCTGGTGAGTGTGGTTCTTGGTTTGAAGCATGGCGGTGTGGAAAGTTTTAGTCACTTATATTATTGAAAATTTTGGACACACGGGCATGGACTTTTTTAGTTCACTGATGTTTCACTAAAAGTGGGGACCTTTGGCGTGTTACTATAAGTGTTATATGGTACAAAAATTTAATAGGAGGTTCACATTATAATGTGTATGTTATGTATGACACACTTTGGACGATGAGGAGTTAAATGGTGGCGGTATCTACAAGCTTAGAGGTAATGGTAATGCACCTATTGATATAGATTTCTCTCTATCACAGTATAGTGCAGTGCAGGTGTGTTTAATATAATGTATCTGTGTTTGCTATCTTCTAATTTCCTTCTTACTATTCCTTTTTTCACCTTGCGTCTTCCATTTATGTATCCTATGCTCACACTTGAAAATCTACAGTCCTCTTGTAAACTCTTCAGCCATACTGGTTACTTCTGTAAACCATTATAAATTATTTCCATTATACATATTAAATCCTCTGTAGAGAAACCTGCTCTAGATATAGTTGTGTATCTGATTTTTAAATTGTATCCAAAAGCATTTTTATAGGTACCTTTTTTGCATGAACTAGATTTGACTGTAAAATTTATCAATCACAGTTCAAAAACATATGTTAATACTAGCACATTTTGTACATAGTGTTACACTTTTAGGCAATTACTTCTTGCTGAAGTATTCAGCTATATGGAACTGAAACTATCTTTCCACTACACCTGTTTCTGCATTAAATACTGTTTCTATTTTGGCTCTGCCTAGTAGCTTTTAAGTACCTATTAGAATTCACTTTCTCTAATTCCTTTACCCTCAGCACCAAGCTATACTCTTTAAGCTCTCTAACCACACACATACTCTTGATTTTAAAATGGCTAATTACATTTTTCCTTGAACCATATGTCAATATTTCTAAGATTTCTTGAGAGAGAGCTAGCAATTAACATATGATCATAATGCACCAGTCTCTTTATATGTATCGATTTTAGTTTTACAATGTTTATGCTACTTATTAATGTTATTTTCACTTGTTATTAAAGATTATCATTCTCCCACCACTTAGTACATGTTATACAAAAAACTTATTCTGTCATTTGAGCGCCTTTCGAAGAGAGCAGCTGGAAGCCTAGAGCCAAAAGGATCTTTCAAGACCAAAGTGGTGGGCCACAGTGCTAAGCAAGTAATGTAGGCTACCCCCAGGAGCTGAATCTAAGGAACAGCCAGTGTTTGCCAGAGCTCTTGATGGTGAAAATGGGTTTGGCTGTGTGCTGACCCCAGGTTGCGACCCTTAGGTTCACCCTTCTTAGCAGACAGACAGGGATACCAGAAGACAAATCCAAAGGTCAGGACAGGTGCCAAACGGGTATCACAAAGGTTAGAGAAGGCACTGGATGAGGATTACCTGGAGACAAAGTCAAAGGTCCAGAGCATGCTATGGATGAGAAACACCAGGAGACAACCCAAAGGTTGGTTCATGGAAATGGCGGAGAGTAGCTAATATCTGACAGCACTGGAAGGCCCAACAACTAGCTCATGATAGTGTTACTTTGGCAGTGAGCTGTGAGCAGCACAGAGTTCAAATAGGTTGAACAGTACGGAGAAACCACTAGACTGGCCACAAGCTGGCAACACAGATACATACATACACTTTTCATATAAATAAATCTTTTCAATCAATATTTTTTGCATAAGAGCCAGTAAAGCACTCCAACTGTGATCAGTACATTGTAGGTACAATACTCTGGCTGCTGCAGACTGTTCTTCCTGTGCATGTCTGTACCTAGCTACGGAGATGCAACAGGGATGGGAGTAGATTACAAATGCGGTAACATGGCCATATTTGTATTCCATTGAAACTACAAGGCTCTCTGTCACAGTGGCTGATCGGACTTTTAGTTTATCCATTCATAAATCCTGTCAAAGTAATTGTGAATGGGTGACACTGCTGGGGTCTATTCACAAAGCTGCCGAGGGCAGCCGAGTGAATGACCGATCAGAAGTGAAGTGAGCCGAACACTGTTCGGCTATTCACTTCAGGCTGGTACGGCTGATTTCAGCCGTATATCGGCTGAAATCAGCCGTACATCGGCTTGCTTCGTGTGGATTCGGATCAGCCGAACATGCTCAGCATGTTCGGCTGACCCGAAGTGCAGAAGGAGTTCGACTCAGCCGATCCAACATCTGGATCGGCTGAGCCGAACCTCCGGCAGGCTTCTCACTGCTGTTCGGGCTATTCTGAAAGAAACAGTGAGTGAGAGAACAGCAGTGAGAGAATAGCCGAATGCCGCCGAGCGGCTGGCCGGCCGCTCGGCCAGCTTCGGCTTTCAGCACGGCTCAGCGCTCGACTGAGCTGCTCGGCCGTGATCGGGAGCTGTACGGGCTATTGTGAATAGCCCATACAGCACCCCCTCGGTTCTCCTGAACCGAAGGGGTCCTGGGGCCGAAGCCAGCCGAAGGATCGGCCGAAGCTACGGCCAGATCCTTCGGCAGCTTTGTGAATAGACCCCTGCTGTGTGGGCGAAGCCACACATAGCTGCACTATTTCAAATAACTGCAGCACCCTGTGGGGAGAAGAACCCCATCATTTATGTAAGTGGAGGGGTGGGAGGAGGGTCAGCAATCTGATTATGTTTCATGTTATACCCTAAATATGGATGCAACATAATACATGGCAGGGGCGGACTGGGCCGGGGAGCAGGGTGGCAATTGCCCCCCGGGCCTCTCTAATGCCTTTAAAAACGGCCCCCGCCAGCGCCGCTGCAGCGGTAATAACTCTTTTTTATCGCTCCACTCTCGGCCCTTCTGCTGCAGCGGTCGAAAGTGGAGAGATAAAAGAAGTGATTGCCCCTGCAGCGGTGCCTGCGGGGGCTGTTTCTACAGGAGGAGACAAATTCTTTCTTTGATGCCCGTGCACCAATCTGGCTCCTCGGCGGCCATGTACGGCAGCTCCCTCCCCTTTCAGCTTCTATAGGCTGGGAGGGAGACTGCACACGATTGGCCGGCAGCATAGTTATGCTGTGCGGGACCAAAAGGCATAGTGAGCAGGAGACACCATGAGGCGACTGAAGGCATCACCTCAGGACATGCAGGCAACTTCACTGCTCCCCCCTCCCCCCACCACCAGGAGAGGAAGAGAAGAGGGCACATTACCTGAAGAAGGAAGGAAAAGTACAACTGTAAGTGCCTGTTCTTCCTGTGTGACCTCTGCACTGCATACATGCTGAGCGCTACATTACACCGCTGGCCTCTGCACTGCGTACATACTGACCTCTACATCCCCCTGCTGACCTCTGCACTGCGTACATACTGACTGCTGACCTCTACATTACACCGCTGGCCTCTGCACTGCATGCATACTGACCGATGACCTCTACATTCTCCCGCTGACCTCTGCGCTGCATTACATACTGATCTCTGACCCCTACATTACACAGCTGCCCTCTGCACTGTGTACATACTGACCTCTGACCTCTATATTACACCGCTGGCCTCTGCACTGCATACATACTGACCGATGACCTCTACATTCCCCCGCTGACATCTGCACTGCATTACATACTGATCTCTAACCTCTACATTACACCACTACCTGTTCTTTCTGTGTGACCTCTGCACTGTGTACATTCTGACCTCCTACATTACACCGCTGGCCTCTGCACTGCTTTCATACTGACCTCTGA
Source organism: Nanorana parkeri (assembly GCF_000935625.1). Taxonomy (NCBI): domain Eukaryota; kingdom Metazoa; phylum Chordata; class Amphibia; order Anura; family Dicroglossidae; genus Nanorana; species Nanorana parkeri. The sequence goes on along the minus strand of NW_017307267.1, from coordinate 136,478 downwards.
CCTCTACATTACACCGCTGGCCTCTGCACTGCGTACATTCTGACTTCTACATTACACTGCTGACCTCTGCGCTGCGTTACATACTGACCTCTGCACTGTTACATACTGACCTCTACATTACACCGCTGATCTCTGCACTCCATTACACACTGACCTCCAACATTACACTGCTGGCCTCTGCACTGCGTACATCCTGACCTCTATATTATACCTCTGCACTGTGTACATAGTGACCTCTGACCTCCACATTACACCGCTGTCCTCTGGACTGCTTTACATACTGACCTCTTTATTACACCGCTGATCTACACATTACACTGCTGACCTCTGCACTGCATACATACTGACCTCTACATTACACCGCTGACATCTGCGCTGCGTTACATACTGACCTCTGCATTACACCACTGACCCTCTAGATTACACTGCTGACATTTGCACCACGTACATACTGACCTCTACATTACACTGCTGTCCTCTGCACTGTGTACATATTGACCTCTACATTACGTCACTGACTTCTGCACTGCGTACATACTGACCTCCACATTACACCACTGACTTCTGCACTGTGCGTTAGACCACTGACCTCTGCACTGTGCGTCACACCACTGATCTCTGTACTGTGCGTTATTGATGACTTCTTTATTGTGCATCATACCACTGACCTCTGTACAATGCATTACACCGCTGGCCTCTGTACTATACATCGCACTGCTGAACTCTATACTGTGCATTATACCACTGACCTCTGTACTCTGTGTTACAGTGCTGTCCTCTGCACTTTGCGTTACACCACTGACCACTACACTCCGCGTTACACTGCTAACCTCTGCACTGTGCGTCACACCGCTGACCACTGCACACTGCATTACATCACTGTTTTCTGTACTGTGCATTACATTGCTGATCTCTACACTCTGTATTACAACACTGACCTCTGCATGACACCACTGACCCCTGCACTCTGCATGATAAACTCTTCACAGAAAAATCAGAAGAGGGGCGGAGCAAGACTGGGCGTGCATGAGTCCTAGCTAGTGTTATTACACATGATTTTTGACATCTACAAAGGCCTTCAAACCAGAGATGCACTGAAACCAGTATTGGTGAGAGTGCCCTCATACTAAAAACCGATACTGGTGCTTTAATTTTTTTAATAGATTCGGCTGCGTTAGGTCCTATGTTTGCTGGGGACCATGCAGCAGCCTTCTGGGGAACCACATGGTGCACATCTCCCCCTGCTGAGACCCTTCCCACCCCTCCTGAGACCTTCTGACCAAGACATCAGGCTGACACCCAGAGCAGCAGCAAAGAGTATGTAGCAAATTAATATACTATTATTCTGCATTGCTGTATAATGTATTGCTGGGATTTGTAGTCCTCTATATAACTGAAAGTATTATTCTACATTGCTGTATAATGTATTGCTGGGATTTGTAACTCTTTATTGCAGGTGCCATTCTGCATTGTTGTATAATGTATTGCTGGGATTTGTAGTTCTCTATTGCAGGTGCCATTCTACATTGCTGTATAATGTTTTGCTGAGATTTATAGTCCTCTATAGCTGATAGTATCAATCTACATTGCTATATAATGTGCTGAGATTTGTAGTTCCTCTATAGCTTGGAGTTGGTGGCAGAACTACCAAGGTTGCAGCGGTCGTGTAGAGCACTGACGAGGCATCCCTCCGCTACCAGTGTGCTATAATTTTCCTCAACCCAGAAATGTATCTACCGCGTTACTTCCAGGTGTGCATGAAGTAAGGGGGTCACGAAAACAGCTGATTCGGATGACGCAGCCCCACTGTAAGTGGCGCGGTCGAGAAAATGTATGGGGTCGAGAAAAATTATAGAATACTGACTTTAACACTGTCTGGCTCCTCCCACTATCCTCCCACAGCTCACAGCTGTGTCCGGTGGCCCACAGTGGGTGAGAGTGCCTAAGTAGCGGACATGAAGCGGAGTTAGGCCAGAACCATTTAGGGAGCCCAGTGGGAGGAGAGCACCATCCCCCAGCCAGTCATCCCTTTCATGGACTTCCTACTGAGGCCTCACATCACCCGACCATTCACACTACTGTTACATGGATGGCAAAAGTGACAGGCAGGGGTGGGGGAAGAGGCAAAGTGGGTAGTGGGCCAAGTCGCTGCACCATGGGCCTCTGTGTTGTACTTGCCCTCTGGGCTAAAAGTTGCCAGTCAGCCCCTGATACATGGTCAGAAACACTGTGGCAGCATTATTCTGTTAAAATTCCAGTCTTCATTATGATTAGATTTAAATCTTTTGTCTGTACGATCAGCAGTTAATTGGCACATTTCATACACCCCCACCACAGCAAACAGTCCCAGCCTACATACATCTTGAAACAAAAAACATTTACATTGAGTAAATATTAAAAAGAACTTTATAAAACCTCTCTATGGCCATCTTAATAGAATTTAGTGAGGTCTTACAATCCAGAACATTAATAGCTAATCAAGTGACATGTTGTAAAACATCTAGCACAGGTTGTAATGTATGTAATAAAGCTATTTAGGGACCATCCACATTGATAGTCTGAGTTAGATAACCTGAAAGTGCCCACAGCATTCAAAAGCCACAAATACTTCATAACTCTTGACCTGGGGGTACAACATTAGTAACAAGAGTATGTTCAAATGTATCGAAAAACACTGGTCATGTACATACCATGCACCTCTGTCATGTGAAGTACAGAGTGTTAATTACCCCACACAAATGGCACAAATTACCTCTTCTCTGGAAGCCATAAACAGTATCAGAAATCTTTTAAGTTTGGTTTTGATCAAATTGCAATTTAATGCTGCTCAATAATGTGCTATCAGATTGCAGCATGTTGTAAAATAGAAATTATAGCAGCATTTAGAAAACTGAGATTGTGGGAGGGCCATTTGCAAGATCATAAAGCACTTCAGCCCTCTTGTCACACTTCCCCTCTCACTGCATTTTTTATGTTTGAAATAGAGGGGTCTATTCACTAAGCTGCCATTGGCAGCTGAGTGACTAACCGACCCGAAGCGAAGTGAGCTAAGCATGTTCGGCCGACCCGAAGTGCAGAAGGAGTTCGACTCAGCTGATCCAACATCAGCAGTTAGTGAATAACCGAATGCCGCCGAGTGGCATTTGGCTCGGCTGTTCTGCTTGGTACCTCTGTGGAGTCACGAGGCGGCCCAACTAAGTCATCTCGTGGCCCAACGAAGTACTGATGGGGTGGTCATAATAATCTGGCCACTCAGTGTATGTCTGGCTATAGTCTCTAAAATATTGCTGCAGTATAACAGCTCGGCTGTTCTGCTCGGTACCTCTGTGGTACCGAGCAGCATAAAAAAACAGTTAAAAAAGTAGTAAAAAATAAAACAGAAAACGATTGGGCGGAGCTAGCAGTGACAGCTAGCTCCGCCCAACTGTTTTATATTGCCCGGGCGGTTCTGCTGCAGTCAGAATAAAAAAAAAATCACCATAGGAATGCATAGCTAGATTGCTATTGGCTATTTCACTTTGCAATAGCCAATAGCAAACTAGCTGTTGCACCTGCCCTCTGCTGCTGTCAATCACTAGAGGGGACCTGATGGAGAACGTCAGGTTCCCTCTGCTGATTGACAGCAGCAGTGGGCTGGTGCAATAGCTAGTTTGCTATGTGCTACTGCAAATTGAAATAGCCAATAGGAATCTAGCTATGCATTTCTATGGTGATGGTTTTTTTTTTCCTCTGACGGCAGCCAACGGCTCAGATGTCAGAAAAAAAAAAAAGAAACAGAGCAGGGAAAGGTTTACTCTGCTATTAGACTCCCAGAGCGTCTGGGAGAGTAATGACAGATGGCGTCCCTGGTTACCAAGAACACGGAGTGGCCATTAGATAGTGGCTCCCGGCCACCCAGGAGAGTTGGGCTGTCTGGAGATCAGTGTCCCTGGTTACCTGGTAACCAGGGACGCTGATCTGTCTGTGCAAGTGGCCGGAGCCAGCCGTGAGATGAAGGCTGGCTGCGCCCAGCAGTCAGTAGCAGTCCGTTTGGCCAGCTTCGGCTTTCACCTCGGCTCAGTCGAGCCGAAGCATATGCTTTCGGCTCGACTGAGCCGCTCGGCCACCTTCGGGAGCTGTACGGGCTATAGTGAATAGCCCATACAGTAGCCCTTTGGTTCTACTGAACCGAAGGGGTCCTGGGGCCGAAGCTAGCCGAAGGATAAGCCAAAGCTACGCCTAGATCCTTCGGCAGCTTAGTGAATAGACCCCAGAATCTCTTCATGTTAGATATCTTGATTGCTCGTTATGACCCATTTTGTTAATGCTGGATACTGGAAATACTGTATGTCAGTAATTTTTTTGGAAACAGGAGTTTTGCTTTCTGCATTGCTGTAGTCGAGCCGAAGCATATGCTTTCGGCTCGACTGAGCCGCTCGGCCAACTTCGGGAGCTGTACGGGCTATAGTGAATAGCCCATACAGTAGCCCTTTGGTTCTACTGAACCGAAGGGGTCCTGGGGCCGAAGCTAGCCGAAGGATAAGCCAAAGCTACGCCTAGATCCTTCGGCAGCTTAGTGAATAGACCCCAGAATCTCTTCATGTTAGATATCTTGATTGCTCGTTATGACCCATTTTGTTAATGCTGGATACTGGAAATACTGTATGTCAGTAATTTTTTTGGAAACAGGAGTTTTGCTTTCTGCATTGCTGCTGATCTGTTACTTGTAGTTCTACAAACTTATGTGTCATGGATCAGCAGCTAGCTGTTCTGTTACTTGTAGTTTCTACCTTGCTCTGACACTGTTCTGGCAGTTCTAGGTGTTGCCCAACTTCACCTACTGATTGTTATAGCAGCTTCTCAGCCAATCTGTGTTTTGTTATATTCCTGTCTGGAGGACAGGGAGTGCTGCATGCATTGCTTAAAGTGTATTTCCACTTTTGCAGCTAAATTGGGACACTAACATTACAACATTTTATATTTGTTACATGTTCCCATTCACAAAACGTAAGCTAAAAAAATGCTTCTTGTAGTTTAACCCCTTCATGACTGAGGCCCTTTTTTCAATTTTTGCACCCATGTTATATTCCACATTTTAGGCCTGAAAATGACGTAAATAAACAGACAAGTTTAAACTTTTGCCGCCGGGAGTCTGTTTAAACAGCCCCGATGCTGGCGACGTACACTGTACGTCGTCAGTCACGAAGGGGTTAAATTGCTTTTACTTGGTTTAGGGGTTCTTAGCTTTTTAAGGGTTACATTTTCTACTTGTTTCTCCTTCTTTGTAATGTTAGGAGGGGCTGTGAGGGGTGAGGGGTTTGCATTGTATATTAATGAAGTTAATGAGAGAAACACAATCCTCAAATTTCAGTCCTAACTCTTTCTATAAGGACAAATCACTGTGAAGGAGCTCAGAAAAAGCTGGACTTGTCTGCTGCAACAAAACATCTAAAAGGTAAAACTTATTTTTTTTTAAATTATTTTTTTTGTTATGCTGTGTGAATGGGAACACATAACAAACATATAGAGAGGTGTTCTCAAATTAGACTGCAAAAGTGGACATACACTACAAGATCACAATTGTCACAGCATTTGCTGGAAATGGTGCATGTTTCATGAAAAACATGTGGTGCCAGCTATTGTTTGTGTGTTAAGGGTTAACTACTGCATTAACCAACCCCAGTAATGATCACTCTCAGTCTGCTGGCCCTAGACTGGTACTGGAGGCAAAAACTACCTATATAAGGGATCCTACTTCTCATGATCAACAACTGTGGTTGGAGACTAGGGATAGGGTTGATGTTCCAGATGAACGCGAGTTCGGCGAACACACGAACTGGCAGGGCGTTCGGCGGGCTGTTCACCCGCCGAGCTTCCACCAGCCACTGTACCTTGTGAAGCCCTGACTGTGCAGCAGACTGAGAGTAATAATCACTCTCAGTCTGCTGGCCCTAGACTGGTACTGGATGCAAAAACTACCTATATAAGGGATCCTACTTCTCATAATCAACAACTGTGGTTGGAGACTAGGGATAGGGTTGATGTTCCAGATGAACGTGAGTTCGGCGAACACACGAACTGTCAGGCCGTTCGGCGGGCTTTTCACCCGCCGAGCTTCCACCAGGCATTGTACCTTGTGAAGCCCTGATTGGCTAAGGCCTTGCAGCTGACCACAGCTACAAGACTGATATTGTGTGCTTGGAGTTTGTACAATATTTCTGGCCATAGAAAATAAATAGTATTGTGCAATAAAATCTGCTTCTTCTCTCCCTCAGTTGTGGCCTAGTAAAATAAATTACATAATGTGCAGTAAGTCTGTACAATATTTCTGGATTCATCCGAAATTCAAGATGTGTTCAGCTAGCTGTACATACTCTCTAGCCACTGCACTATACAGTATGTCTGGCTATTGTATCTATAATATTGCTTCAGTATAACAGCTGCCTCATCTCTGGAGTGTAGGGTTGTGGTTTTGAAGTGTTTTAACATTTTATTCAACTTTTAAACAGTACAGTGTTATACTGCAAAAAAAGAAGATGCACATGCTATACTATAAAACTGTTTTTCCACTGTTTGACAATTGGTATGAAGTTGAGGGCTGTAATTAAATTTTTTGAAAGTGTAAATCTTCCTATAGTTTTTAGATCTATTGTGGCTTCTATTTTCATAGCTCAATTCTGGCCTATTATCGCTAGATAAGAATCAGGTGTCACAGCCAAATCTACTTTAAAAGCATTTGTTTCAAGTTGAAATTAATCAGATTGGAGGGCTGCTGCTTTTTAACCAAGACATAATGCAAAAGTAAAATAGTCTATTGCACATACTAGAATAATTGCAAAAGTAAAATAGTCTATCATACATGTTAAATAGGCAATGCTACAATATGGTGTAGCTGATGCTGTCTGTGGGAATCATACTATTCTGTAACACTGCATACAGCTTGACACCATCTTCCAAAAATGTTTTCCTATGTTGCTCTCAAAGTTGCATACAAAAGACGCCACTTCCTTGAATTTATTATTTTTCTTTGCATTGGCACATGTCCCCAATTATAGTGCCTTGCTTCCCATGTCTGTTGATTGACAATTCCTTGTATATAAGCCTTGAAAATGGTCAGAATTGATTTTCACCATTCAACCACGATTGGCTTCAGTGGAGTTAAGATTAAAGTTCACAATTTCAGATAATTTCAAAGAACAGTCCCCATATTGAACCCAGACACATTCACTCGGCACTATAACTACGCTATTCTTTATGCCTTGAGACATAGTTGATATTCTGAAAATATATACCGCCTCTCTGTATTGGCAGATTATAGAGTGGTTAATTTATTGAGTTTTCTTGGGTAAACCTCTCGGTTAAACTGTTTTGCATATAACAATTATTCAGGTGGGCATAGCTCTCAATTTTGTCTTGATTTAGAAAATATAATTTTTTTGTTTTTTAAAAACCTTTGAATAATTTCTGTCCATTGCAGTCTCCAAACGTGGTTTTTTTTCTTCTTGATGTCTATTTGAACATATTCACATTCTTAACAAAATTATTTTCACTATTATGTAGTCAACAACTTTTTTTTCTTTTTGATAGTTTGATCTAAACCTGTAAACAATGTACTGTATAACTTTGTAAATCAATTGTGCTTCTGATAATCAAATCGTTGCTATACGCAATTTGATGTTTTTCCTGCCATTATCTGTTGGTCTTTTCTCTGTCTTTATATTTCACTGTTCTATTTCCTTATTTGGTTGCATCCTTGCCAACAATTCCATTTAAATCCATTTACAATTCTCCTCTGCATCATCTGCTACTGCAGCTGTTTAAAATATGCATGTTTAGTTTCATTATTGTTATCATAATATGGGGCATGTGCAATGACAATGCTAATTCTTCTGCCTTCTTCCATCATAAATGCTTCCTTTGTTTTTTTGTTATTTAGTTAAAATTTGGTTCTTTATAGCCATTTCTATATAAAGCAATCACCTTTCTTTCTACTAAGTTCTTTAACTATATTTATTTCCTGTTCAGAAAGTACTCAAATATTCCATTACCATGTTAACTGTAGTCATTTGAAATTTCAGGTTTACACATGACTACATTATTAGTGTCTAAGCCTGTAGGGTGGGTACTGCCCATCAATGCCTGCAAAATTTAGATTTGTCTAGCAATCAGCAGGAGCTGCCTTTATTTACTAGTGCTGTAGGTCCTCACCCTATCTGTCACAATCCGGGATCAGGCTCAGAGTCTAGTAGCTGAAACAGCAGGCACATTTGTGGTATAACAAGCCGAGTTCGGTACACAAGCAGATGGTAGTAGTATAGGAGCAGGCAGAAGCATAGTCAGAGAGCAAGCCGAGGTACCAAGTATGAAGCAGAAGGCAATGAGAGTAGTTAGTGAATAAGCAGCCAAAGGTCGGTACACGGGTAGCAGTATGAGAGGATTGTATCACAGAAGTAGCAGGAAGCAATATATTGGCAGGAGCACAATAATCTGACAAACAGGAAGTTCAGAGGCATGGCTTAAATAGGAAATTCAAGAGAGGTGCAAGAAGTTCAGCAGAAACTAAGTTTACTTGAGGATTACACATGAGAGCAGGCAAGGAACCTATCCAAGGTTTCACGGTGGCTCAGCATGGAGAGCCACCGCCAGACACAGCAGAGGCCCTTGGTTCAGATCTAGATCCTGAGACTATCATTGAACTTAGCATATTGTATTAGCCGTTTCTCTGCCACAATCCCCCTTCATGTTTGAGATATCTTTGCTACCTCAGTCCAGGACTTTCTTTTTTTGCTTTTTGTTATCTTTTAATCAACAGATACCTGAGTAAGTTCCCATATGGAACTGAGGGATCTGCTTTATGGATTAGTCTTACCCTAGTTTTTAATACTCATGCTCACAAGTAGGCATGTGATGGTTGTAGATATAAAGTTTTTTGACATTCTCTTCAAGAACAATAGCACAACCATCCTTGCCTCCCCTCGTGCCAAAGTGCTAGGTGTAATCCAGGACTCTGACCTCTCTGTTCAGCCCCATCTCCAATCACTGCCCAAATATCTCTGCTTTCACCTCTGTAATATTTCCAAAAAAATCCCCTTCACAACCAATGAAACCACAAAGCTACTAATTCACTCACTTGTTATCCATCACCCTAATATACAGACTACCCCTCCTTAAGTCTTCTCCCCATTCATCCAACCCATTAGTGTTTGCAACCCCCTCTGCTAATCCCTCCACTGGATTTCAATCACCCAAATAATAAAATACAAAATATTAAGAACCACTTAAAAAGGCATCTCAGCCCCCAGCTACATCACCAAACTTCTCAAAATATCACTGAAATCATCCTCTTTGCTCATCTTGCTTTCTAGTTCCCTAGTTAACTCTTCCCATTATAATGTCCAGGACTTCTACAGAATCTCTTCCATGCTCTGGAACTCCCTACCAAAATTTGTGAGGCAGTCTCCTGCTTTGCCTGCCTTTAGGCAAATTCCAAAAGTGCATCTATTGAGAAAAGCCAACTATGCCTCTACTAAACAACTGACTTTTACTTTTCTCAAACAAAACATCCCAACACAGCTACTACCTTTTGTATCACTTGCCCTTCCCTTTTAATTTGTAAACTTTTATGAGCAGGATCCTCCTAACCATCGTGTCTTGAATTATAATTGCACTGTCTCCCCTTATATTTTAAAGCACTGCACAAACTGTTGGCACTATATAAATTCTGTATGAAAATAGTATAATAATTGCAGCTATGACATATATAAGTATATATTGGTTTGTTTATATTTTTCATCCCTAAATAATGGCTGCTTTATTATTACCCTCACACGATCATGTGTAGAATAGTTGTGGTGCCATGAAACCTTGTATTCACTTTGTGCCTACAGTGAGTTTCTTAAACCCTGAAAGAGGAGTTTGAATTTTTCTTTGGCAGCTTTGCACCTGGTTAGTTGAAATGAAAATACATATAAATACCAATAAAAAAATTACTTGAATTGCAGTATTAATTATTCAATTAATCAATAAATTAAGAGCTTTCCTTGGAATTAGTTATTTAGGCATTCAAAAATAAGTCTATGTAAGGAGCTGGATTATGTTCTTTATATTAAGATTTTTCATAATTTAGTATTTTTGCATATAATAAACGGCTTCTACCACTGCTTTTATAGTCCTGCAACGTGGAATTTTTTCTTTATGAGTGTTTAAGAGATCTTTTGAAATAAGCTCAACCAACACTGTTAAAAGTGAATAATATTTACCTTTCTTAATTATTTACTGTATGTGGGTGAATGAGCAGCTTAAAGTGAAGTTTACAGCATTTACCGTATTTGCCGGCGTATAAGGCGGCCCCCTAATTTTTCAGTTAAAAAAATAGGTTTTGGGCTATACTCGCCGTATAAGACATCTGTGTTTATTCTTGCCAGCCTTTGCTTTGTGTTGGTAGTTAAATGAGCCCGGAACATATCCCACACCAGTAGGCTACGTTTATGACAAAGTCCACCAGGTCGCCTACTCCATACATTATCGAGCCATAGCTTTACCCCTTCTTCATCCATCCAGCCTTTTTCATTCACATGTACAAAAACTCCAACAGGGAACTTGATTTTCGCCATTGTTTTTCTTTTAAAAATAATCATTGGTCTTAGTTTGGCGCCATCAGCTGTACATGCTAGTACCACTGTAAGGCTGGACTTCTCATGTCCTGTTGTTTTAATTAACACTGTTTTCGCACCTTTTGAATTGACAGTTTTTTTCCAACCATATCGAAATTCATAGGAGTTTCATCCAAATTTCCAATATTACTTAACGCGTAGCCGTATTCCTTGCGCCGTTGTATTACATATCGATGGAAACTACTTACTTTGCCGTAGAGATCTGCAGGTAATTTGTGTGCAATTTTGGTCTTTTGCCTCAGCACCAGAGTATGCCTTTCCAAGAACCTAGTACACCAGGATACAGTGGCCTTAAACCCTTTGCTGTGATCTCGGTTAGATTTGGCCCACTGAAGTGCAAACATACGTATTTTGTTTCGTGTCACTACATAACCATTTTGATGATGCTCATGCACCATGTCTGCTACATGTTTTTCGAGTTCTGGCCAATGTGCGGTGCCTCTTCTTAATGCACACTTACTCCTTGGCATACTCTTTAATGCATCTTCATTTGCTTTCCAGTCTCTGACCATCTTTTCTGTTACTCCATATTGTCTTGCAGCAGCACAGTTATTATGTTCCTTGGCAAAGTTTATAACTTTCAGTTTGAAACTGGCTTCATATTTCCTTCTTCTTGCTGGTGCCATTGTGTGGTCTTTTTGGGCCATTGTGGAGTCTTTTTCAGACATTTTGTTAATACAAAATATAAAAAAATATATATCAGCCCTCCCCTGTATTCAATTCAAGTATACCATACAGAAATGCAATTCTAGTTGTATAAAATTCAAATGTACGGTATATCAGCCTTTCATGTTGTATACAGTATGCTGTATATTAGCTTGAATAACAAGATTTATCTGTATATCAGGCCGCTGTATGTGTGGTAATACTGTACAGTAGCTTCGGCTACATACAGTATACCCCGCTGAGCCAATCATGGCAAGCAATCTACACAGCCAATCTGAGCAGGCTTTGTATACAATGCTCGCCATAATTGGCTCAGCGGGGAATACTGTAAAGTAGACGAAGCTACCGTACAGTATTACCACACATACAGCGGCCTAGACGAAGATAAATCCAGTTATTCAAGCTATTATACAGCGTACAGTATACAACATGGAAGGCTGATATACGGTACATTTGAATTTTACACAACTAGCATTACATTTCCGTATTTGCCGGCTGTCTTATATGCCGGCAAATACGGTATTTCTGTGGTAATACTTGGATCCAATCAATGAGGCTAATTTATTGAACGGTTTTAAAATGTTCACTTATCCAATCGTGTGCAGATATAATAAGATAATAGAAATATGCTTTTCACACAATTTGATGATTGAAGTAAATCTTCACACATTTTATGTGAAAATTCTTAAATCCTTTTGTAAATCTGCCTCAGTGTGTTAGTGTTTTTAAACTATTGTCTCACAGCTAGCATTCTTGATATATTAGGCATTTAATCTTGGTCCCAATCCAGGTAAAAGTTTGTAGTGGTAAAACTGTAATACAATTTATTTTTAAAGTAAAAAAAATTAATGCATGCACCATTGTTTTTTTTACTAAGCAATGTCTTTATTCTGGTTAATGTGTGTATACTATGCTATATCTACAACAGATGTGTGACAAATAATTAATAAATAGTGCATAGTGCTAAACCAATATCAATATATAAAACCCTGTACAATGGAAATATTTTAAACAGACTAATAGATCATTTTAATTTCAACCCTTGTTCCTCCAATGAATATAAAACTCTTCAGTGTGTAAATCACACATATGTGAACCAAAAATATGTAAAAGTAAATAAACACAAGGGCAATGTGTGCAATCCACACACCTGTGAACTTTAAATGTGCTATTCAATAACAACCATTATTACAAAGTGCTATAAGTGTTGTCTAGGTAAGTTTGAATATCTGTGCTGTATTCAGTAAAAAACATCCATGCAGTGTGGAATCCAATGGCAACCAATAACCATCCACTGCAAATATAAACCATGCTGTAACCAGGTGCTTTTTAACCCCTAAGTACTCCCTTAATTTGGATAGACTCACCAAAAACCGATGACCTTTAAATCATAAAAGGTCTTACAGCGCTTTCCATAAAGGGCAATATACACCTTCATTAGGAAATCCATCCTGTGTACGGGCATTTAACCACCAGTAATCTAAATTAGTGAGTTAAACAGAAAAAAACAGATGCTTCTCTATAGTGTAAAAAGTTTTCTTTTTTAATAAATAAAACCATGTTAAAATTCTTACAGTCTTCTGGTGTTATACCATAACCAGCTAATATGCCCAGTCCTCCTCCTCTGCTGATCTCTCTGAGTTTGAGAAGTATAATCTCTGTATGCGCTGACATCCCTGATCTCCACTCAAAGTGTTTAGCCACAGCAGAATTAATCTCCACTCAAAGTGTTTAGTCACAGCAGAATTAATCAGGAGCGGTGAATTTATTGACTGGTTTACTGCCGTGCAATATTTGTTTATTATTTGACTATACCATAGCCATTTTACTGTATTAGATTTTTTTCATTGTACAATGTTTCATCTTTGCCTGACAACAAAAAACAGCTGTGTACACATTATTATATATTCAATTTTCAAACCAGTGTAGAGAACAGTAGGTTAAAATGTTTAAACTGGATGCAAAATTGATATTGCTTGGTTTTTATATTTTCTGTCTTGAACTTCTGTTTTACTGACTTATACAACAATATTAAAACATTTTGCAAGCCATGTAATGATATATTACATGAATTTGAAAGTTATTTTTTAATATTCCTAAATAAAGATAAATCTTTGACAACACTGAAGAAACAGAGAAGGAAATAAAGTAAAGTGAAATATTAAATCTGTGATATCCAATAAAGCCAGATGAATAGCTCACAATTTAACTGAATAATAAAATAAAGCAGGAACCCATGCTCTCCTGAATATACATTCATACCTTCCTGGGTTCAACCCCTTCGTGACAGGAGACGTACACTGTACGTCCTGCCACAAAGTGCCTATATGACTGGCCACGTACACTGTACGTGACGAGTTATTTAAAGGAAAAACTATGAGATGAGTGAAACAAAGGAAGTAAGAAAGCTTTCACACCCCAAATAGCAATTGTTAACTGTGTTGAATATTTTCCACCTTAAGGTGTGCTAGTACCGAAAGGGGAGGGGCTTTTAAGAAATACTATAAACTCTCTTGATATAAAAATATAGAACTATTTATTAACATCACATGATTATAGAAAGGTAATTTCCTTTAAAAAACATATTATTAAAAAAAAACATAATTATTCCACATGCAATTATTGGTGTCATATCAGTTCCATAGCATGTAACTCAAAAGTTACATGAAAAGCCATGATCATAAAAGTGCAAGTGCTGAAGTGCCAGATATTACTGAGTGAATGTGTATTAAAGTGCCATGATAGAAAATCACGGAAATTAAATAATGGGTCAAGTAAATACCTCATAGCAAACCTCTGATGCATTCCTCACGAGTACCACATAGAAAATGACCACTGGTGTGGCCATTTATATGCTCTCCATGAGTTGAGTTAAGCAAATTAGATCAAATTGATTAAGTAAATAAATTGAAAGCCTCATGTGTGTGTGATTAAATTGGCCCTGCTCATGTAAATTGGCCCAGCTCAAGTTAAGGTGCCCATACACTGCACAATTCTCATACGAGAATCGCGGGAAATCCCACGATCGTACGAGAATCGTACGAAAAAGTTGCATAAAAAGTCATAATCAAAAAAGTGCAATGTTAAGGTGCTAGATATTATTGAGTGGATGTGTGTTAAAGTGCCATGATAGAGAGTCACGGAAATTAGATAATGGTTCAATTATGATACCTCATGTAGCCAGCCTCTGATGCATTCCTCACGAGTGCCACATAAAAATGACCGCGATTTGCGGCCATTTATATGCTCTCCACGAACGCTGCACACCGTAGCCCCCATCCACATATGGGTGGAGGCACGGTGCGCAGCGTGGTGCGTGATAGGCGAGCCCCGAGAGACGCGTGCGCATATGCTCTGGGCTCCCGAGACCAAGGGGAACAAAGGACACCTAAAAAAAAAAACAACCTGACGGGCAGGTCATCCAACACGTATCCATGACCCCCATGCATGAAAACACCGACAAACGAAGAAAAATCGAAAACCGCAAGAGACGGTCCTTCCAACGAAAATAAGTTGATATTGTCCAATGTATATACTCTAAATAAGTATTGAATTAATTTAAACTAAAAACAGTCTCCTAGTCTTTCCCAACTGAGATTCCTTTGCCGAACCAGAGGCTTGTGGTTGGCATAGCAAAACAACCCCACTGAGCGGATTGAGCTTGGCGGCTTGAACCTTGAAGAGTAAAATAGTAGAAAGGCATCATAGCACACTCACAAACCAGCATGTAAAACAACTTGTCTCACCACTAAGGATAATAACAGAGGTTTGGATACACGTCTTCTGCAGATGATGTGAAAGCTGCACTGCCGCGCCAAACCTCTGTTATTATCCTTAGTGGTGAGACAAGTTGTTTTACATGCTGGTTTGTGAGTGTGCCATGATGCCTTTCTACTATTTTACTGTTCAAAGCCCATTTCGTGTGCAGCTTACTGTATAACTGGTGACAAATTGTTGAGTGCGTTTGTCGTTTGTTTTGCTTGAACCTTGAAGAGTCACGACCGAATTTCAAGTCAGGATCTAGAGTACTGCCTATTCCGAGGATACCTCCGTACTATAAGTCGGCACGGCCGCACCACTTGGAGACACACTCGGATTGTGCTTATGTGTATGACCACTTGCATTCATTCATACACCTTCGAGGACCTGACGGGGTTCCACTTGATCAGCTGCACACTTGGGAAAGTTCCCCCTGAACTGTCATTACCATACTACAAACCACCAAACGGATACTTTGTCCTCCAGGATTCAGGGAGGCTGATGAAAAATCTGCAAACTGGCGGTGGAACCCGTCTGGATTGCTACTAAAACAACATCATAAAGAGTGACTGTTCCTCATATACAGGATACAATAACATTAGATACTTTTTAGTACACTCACCATTGGCCGCCTGCCACCCACGGAGGGTAACTATAACAAATGTTTGCCACCATATATTGATGCATACTAAGCTGTTGCAGTGAAGTTTCTCAGGAGTTTTTAAGATTTTAAATGTCTGTTCTGTGTGATTTATATGTTTACATTTTTTCTATTCAATTAAAATATGGTTGATTAATACTTGCATGTTAATATATTATTACGTTAATCAGTTCCAACTTGGGATTTCCTTGCTAGAGGAAAACCAATTTTTTACTATAATGTTTATGGAAACCCTGGAGCTGTTAACACTTTGTTTCACTCTGAGAGCAACCCCCTTCCCTAGTATTTAGAATAGATGAATTCTAAACTACTCTCTTCTTTATGATTTATGCTGAATCATTAAAATACTTTAACCCCTTCATGACTGAGGCCTTTTTTTCATTTTTTGTAACCATGTTATATTCCACATTTTAGGCCTGAAAATTACTTAAAACCCCCCAACATTATATATTTTCTGAATGCCAAGACCCTATAGAATAAACTAACACATACTAAAAGTATTTTTAGAATAAAACATACACGTCCACCCTGGTCATTGCTATAAGAAAGGGTCTGTTTCCATTCTCGTTCTCCTCTCTTAATTAGCCATGTCTAGAGTTAAGTTTCCCCATGTGTCCACTCTGGGACAGCCCCACAAATAACAAATCTGTAAGCAAAACTGAAGCAGGTGCACCTAATTGCTTTCCATTTATTAATGTTTTTGTTGTACTCGGTAATCAAAAAATCATAATGACCCAGGGTCATTTTATTGTATTTATTCAGACCTGAAATTATTTCTGTCTGTAGTTTCCAGAAGAGACTGTATGATTGCTGCCCTTTTGTTTGGTTAGGTAATCAAACATGATCCTGATGAAAACACCTCATAGTAATTGCATCTAATTTTAAAGTACTTTTTCATCAGCTTCTGTCTTTGATTTGATTCAAGATTTTTCTCATTAAGATTCACCACACATATACGCATGAATAAAACCAGCAAAATAATGAAGCTACACTTGAGATTAATCTGCCTTCTTAGAAGAAAGTGTAATAGGCACACTATTAACAGGCCATTCATTCTTTCAGAAGTAATGTTAATTCTATTGGTTTTCTATATAGAAAAAGAAAATTTGTGCTCAGAATTTAATTTATTTTAAACATTTAATGTTTCAGATGCACTAATTCAGGTTCGATTCAAAAGAAAACACTATCAGTCTAGGCCAGAAGAATTTTTTTTACCCTAATGTCCAAAAATTAAAAACAAACACACACACTAGGCTGCTTTGCTAAAGACGTTGCTTTTAAATAATGGCATGTGTAAGAGAGATTAACTAGTTGGGAATATTAAAGTTATACTAACAATCCAGACCAATATTCTTAATTCAGCTGGTTGCATGTATGCAGAGACCTACTCCATATGTAAATGGAAGACTGTGTCATTTTATCCTATGGTAGCAATGGTCAAAGCTGTAACTGTTCAGTAAGTACACTGTAGTGGGTGTAAGCCCTTCAAGGTCTTATGTAATACAGTATAATGCCCTACTGACAAAATAAATAAATACATTTTTGCTCCTAACTATATTAACAGAATGAATAACCGAAGGCAGCCAGGTAAAGGCAGCCAGGTAAATAACCGAGTCAAAGTGAACAGAGCCGAACGACTTTTGGCTATTTACTTCAGCTCAGTATGGCTGATTTCAGGCGTACATCGGCTAAAATCAGCCATACATCGGCTGCCTTCAGTCAGCCGAACATGCTCTGGATCGGCTGAGCCGAAGCTCCGGCAGCTCACTCGCTGCCATTCGCCCCTATTCTCATAGGGCCCGAACGGCAGTGAGTGAATAGCCGAATTCCTCCGAGTGGCATTCAGCTCAGCTATTCTGCGCAATACCTCAAAATATAAACAATTGGGTGGAGCTAGCGGTGAAATCACCGCTAGCTCCACTCAACTGTTTGCATTTTGCCGCCACCTGTCAGTCTTCCAGAAACTGGGCGGAGCCGACCATGACGTCATGGCCAGCTCTGTCTAGTTGTTGTTGTTTAGTGACAGACCAGCGCCCCCAGGTAATTTGAGGATGCTGACTTGTCATTACAACTGGGCGGAGCCAGACATGAGATCACGGCTGGCTCCTCCCAGCTGGCTTCAGCCAACCTTTCTCCACGCTTTAGCTGTCACTTTGGCTCAGCCGAACTGAAGCATATGCGTTCGGCTTGGCTGAGCCGCTCATCTGCTTTCGGTTGCTGTGCAGGCTATTGCGAATAGCCCGTACAGCAGCCCTTTGGTTCGACTGAACCGAAGGGCTCCGGCGGCTGAAGTGAGCCAAAGGATTAGCCGAAGTTACGGGTGGATCCTTTGGCTTCGTCATGAATAACCCTCAAAGTGAAAAAAAAGAACCAGGTGGATTGGTACAGGGATTCCAGCCAAGTACTGGAGAAAGAATAGAATTGAGTGACCTCCTTACACTCTGACTACATACTGAAGACTATTGCAATTGCTTTAAAGAAGCTTGATGTTGTTCAGACCTGGTGATCTAAAAATTAAAATACAATTTTAATAGCATTGAACTAAAATGTCTTATATAAATGATATTTACATTTATTGAAACTAGAACTTTCCTTTAAATTACTGGGGCTAAAAAAGTTATGTAAGGTGGTGCATTTTGTTCTTATGGTAACATGTTTTATAACTTTGAGGTATATTTATAAAGCAGTGAATATTTTTTCTGTGTTTGTAAGACTCAATCTTCCCTCCAGTTTTTGTCTAGACAGCACCATGGCTTCTTTTCCTTTTAAATAAAAGAAAGCATTTTTACTGCAGTTAAAAAAGAAATGGGCAGAGGAATTGGGAACATTTCTGTATGATATAGGAGTCTTGGAAGTATGTTTATCTCAATTATGTTAACACACCCCAGCCAGGTAAATTGTAGCAGATCCCATTTATTAGGTTCCTGGACTATTATGTCTGTTAATGGTTTAATCTATCAAAATAAATCTGTGCTGCTGGACAGGATATTTATTTCAAGATATTTTCAAACCAGGGTTCTCCATAGCAAGGGAAATGCCTCTTGGAGAAGTCTCACACTTTCTGTTTGGAGATATAGGGGTCTATTCACAAAGCTGCCTGATCTAGCTGTAGCTTCGGCTGATCCTTCGGCTAGCTTCGGCCCAGAACCCCTTTGGTTCAGCAGAACCGAAGGGCTGCTGTACGGGCTATTCACTATAGCCCGTACTTTCTCCCAGAAGGCTCCTGAAGTTGGCCGAGGCGCTCAGTCGAGCCGAGGTGAAAGCCGAAGCTGGCCGGCCGACAGCCTGCTACTGACTGCTGGGCGGAGCCAGCCATCATCTCACGGCTGGCTCCGGCCACTTGCACAGACAGATCAGCATCCCTGGTTACCAGGTAACCAGGGACACTGATCTCCAGACAGCCCAACTCTCCCGGACACTCCGGGAGTCTCCCGCTATTAGATAGCGGCTCCCGGCCGCCTCTCCCAGAAAGTTTTACTTTTCT
The DNA here is from genome assembly GCF_000935625.1 of Nanorana parkeri. NCBI lineage: Eukaryota > Metazoa > Chordata > Amphibia > Anura > Dicroglossidae > Nanorana > Nanorana parkeri. Next base: position 117,256 of record NW_017307267.1, on the reverse strand, counting down.
CGATTGAGCAGAGTAAACCTTTCCCTGCTCTGTTGCACCCGCCCACTGCTGCTGTCAATCAGCAGAGGGGACCTGAAGTTCTCCATCAGGTCCCCTTCTAGTGATTGACAACAGCAGAGGGCGGGTGGATTAGCTAGTTTGCTATTGGCTATTGCAAAGTGAAATAGACAATAGGAATCTAGCTATGCATTCCTATGGTGGTTTTTTTATTCTGACGGCAGCAGAACCACCCGGCCAATAGAAAACAGTATGGCGGAGCTAGCTGTCACTGCTAGCTCTGCCCAATCATTTTCTATTTTATTTTTTTCTACTTTTTTAACTGTTTTTCTATTTTGCTCGGTACCACAGAGGTACGGAGCAGAATAGCCGAGCCGAATGCTATTCACTCACTGTTGTTCGGCATCTATGAGAATAGGCCAAACAGCAGCGAGTAGCCTGCCTGAGGTTCAGCTGAATCGAACTCCTTCTGCACTTCGGGTCGGCCGAATATGCTGAGCATGTTTGACTGACCCGAAGCCAGCCGCAGCAAGCCGATGTACGGCTGATTTTAGTCAGTGTACGGCTGAAAACAGCCATACAAGCTGAAGTGAATAGCCGAACAGCGTTCGGCTCACTTCACTTCAGGTCAATTATTCACTCAGCTGCCTACGGCAGCTTTGTGAATGGACCCCATAATATTTTGTATTTCAGATTCTAAAGTTAGATCATTGTTGAGATTGTCAAGTTCTAACATTATCACTGATAAAGAGGTTTCAGAATTTAGAACAAAGCATATTGTATCAATGGCAAATGCTGACAGCTTATTTTCCAATGGTCACAAAAGTTCCAACAACAGAACTCACAATTTTGGAGAGAGAGGCAAGCCTGCCTTGTGCCATTGTTAGCTCAAAATATTTCAAAAGACAGCCATTCTTACAGATCTTGGAAGATGTTTGATATAGGGATTATATCCATGGCATTAGCATGAAGTATAAGCCCACTTTGAAGAGAAATAGCCAATTGACCCTGTTGAATGCTTTCTAGGGTTGCACAGATACCAAGTACAGTACTCGGTACAAGTACGAGTACATGTACAGATACTTTTGAGCTCCAAGACTAAACTAGAGAAAAATTCAAAAATTAGGAGGCAGCTGTCATTTGTAAGGAGCACACGGAGCTCCTGGGATTTGTATATCTCTGTTTTAATGTACGATTTTGTTTTTATAAATATAAATAAAGGGATGCACAGATACCAGTTTTGCGAGTACGAGCACTGGTACTTGCCGAGTACTTACAAGTACGAGTACTGATACATTTTTGTTTATTGTTATGTGACAGTTTTCTAAAACAATACAGACTGATGATTTCAGGGCTGTGGTGGAGTGCCAGAGCCAGGTCCCAGCTGCAACCGCTGCAACCCTGGTATTTCTCATGAAAATGGCAAGTATCTGCACTGGTACTCGAAAAGTATTTGTGCATCCTTAATGCTTTCCCTTCATTAGTAACCAAAATAAGCTTTGGTATTTTAGAAGTGTATTCATTGTGGGCCATCATTGTTTCTGGGAGAATGCCAGTATTCTATAAAACACATTAGTGAATGTTGCTGTATTCTATCAGTTGATCTCACATTGTTTAATCTATCATCCTGTAAAACGTATTACTTGCAGGAAGGTAATGCCTTTAGCCAACGCTTTTTATCTACAAAAACCTCATACATGACTTATTGCCACAGGCATGTTCAAGTATGACCACAGTGTAAACAATTAGTGACAGCAGGTAAGACTAAACACTGTGTTAATTGTTTCACAAACAGAAGCTTTATCTTATAAATTTGAAGTTTTACATTTTAAGAAATATATATGGGTTATGAGCTATATGCATTATAGACGTTCAAAGGGAAATTAATCAATAATACAGGATTGTTCAAGGTCATATGTGAATTATAGAAGTTCACAAGAAAACATATCAGTAGTACAGAATTGTTCAGTGTATACTTATAGCAAATAGGAAACATCTAACATTCAAATGTTTTTGGATGATCCTGCCCCCTTCAATTTTTTTATTTACATTTGTGGGCATAGATGGGGTATAACATTCAAAATGAGTGTTGAATACATTTATGAACCAAGTTGCCAAGAGATTATAGGGATACATACTGTATATTACCCACTTCAGCTGCACAACCTGTAAACCCTTTGGACTATTCAAGTAAATTTTGTTTTGTTCTGAATGGATATTCATATGAATTTCATTAAATTCGGACATTCGGATGTATCCAATTTTCCAAATTCTAATGCGTACGAATGCGAACAAATCCGAATGCTCGTTTAAAGAAAATTCAGATCATCTGAATTTCATTTGCAACAAAATTAATTCAGACATATGACTGTTCTCTGGTCAATACGTTTTTTGGGGGCTGTTGGGGGTTGCATTACAGGCACGGTCATGTGAATTAATTCCAAAACAAAAATTCGGACAGACCCAAAATCTGAATAACTAACCGACTCAAATTTGGATCCAAAAAACAGAAGAAATAAAAATACCAATGGATCCAAAACAAATCTATTTTCTTTGTTTAGTTACATAGCTAGTCAGGTTGAAAAAAGACACAGCCCATTGAGTTCTTCCAATAGAGAAAAGAAAAAAAAGATGAATAAATAAAGCAAAATAATTTATAAACAGAACTCTATACAGAATCTCTTTAGAAGTTGTAAATTAGGTTTAACCCCTTCATGACTGAGGCCCTTTTTTCCATTTTTGCACCCATGTTATATTCCACATTTTAGGCCTGAAAATGACGTAAAACCCCCCAACATTATATATTTTCTGAATGCCAAGACCCTATAGAATAAAATGGTGGTAGTTGAAAATTTTTTCTGTTCTAAGAAAGGGTTAAAGATCTAGAAACATTTTTATGTTAATGAGGGGAAGCTTAGTTTGTACCTGGCTTTTTTTTGTGACTCGGAAATTGAGAGTGAAGCTTGAAAAGGCCTGATATACAAACACATCTAAAAGGTAAAAATACAAGTTAACGTGAATAATTTTGCACCAAGTACACCATATGAGCCATTTATGTATTTATACAAGGTGATTATATACTTCCCCCACCCATAAAACGCCTTTTCTCAAGGAAGAACAAATTCAGTTTAGCTAATTTTTTTTATAGCTGAGGTCCTCCATGCTTCTTATTATAATTTCTGCCAAATTCTTCACTCTTTAGTGAATAACCCTGTTAGTTGTTTTCAGTACAGTTAATGGTTTATTTGGGAAATCTTGTAAAGACAATTTTTTATTCAATCTAAAATCAAGAAAAAAATGCAACAAAACAAGAACATTTTTTGTTTCCTATTTTGCCGGTGTTTTATTACATTTAAAATTGTAATACATTGTAGCTTACAAGTTCTTTGATGTGGGTTGCTACACTCATTTTTGGCCAGAGAGGAGTATGTCGGATTTTAATGGTACTACAGCAACACTACAAAAACTAGTGGTTACACTAGTTTTCATTTCTTTTAAAAAAATGTATTTCTTTTGGTGATCCTACTAGCTATACAGTCCCTTTTATAGTGTGACAATCCCGTAGGTTGCTTGCAGCTAATTTGGACTCTCATATCTATAATATATAGGGAAGTTGTTTTATAATTCACAGAGCTGAAATGGGTAGGACTGATAACACAGAATCTTTGGGGTCTTTTTTAGATGAGATCGATGCCAATTCTCATGGAATTAAATTCACAAAACATATAAGTAGAGAAATGGTACAGTTTCTAGATTTACATATATACAAAAATAATGGAAAAATACACACAAAAACACATTTTAAAAGCACGGATCGAAATGGCTACATACCATTGGGGAGTTGCCACCATCTGAAATGGGTGAATAATATCCCGAAAGGCCAGCTTTTTAGAATTAAGAGAAACTGCACTTTAGAAGAAGAATATATCACATGGGCCAGTATTCTGGAGACCAAGTTTAAAGAAAAGGGGTATAATGAAAGGGAAGTGAGGAATACTAAAGATTTGGTTGGTAGAATGCAGAGGGACCAACTTTTGAGAGGAAATAAGAAACAAGAAGAGGAGACTGGCTACCCCTTGTCCTTTTATAATTAATTATACCGCTCAATACAGAGACTGTGAGAAAATGATCAAGAAACACTGGGAAATTTTAAAGATGGATAGGATAATTGGTCAAACTAGAAAAAATGGTACATGCATGAATCTATAACCGGCCTTTATAGCAGGGCGCACATTGGGAAGGCTTACAACAATACAAAACACAAACATTCCCCAGCCTAGTTAAAAAAATTATATTTACCCTGCTAGTGCTGAAACTGTGCATAAACTAATACTATGTCAACACATTTGCCTGCAGGCCAAAACTATGAGGCTAATTTACTAAAAAAGTTCAGAAAGTGGAAAATGTATCGAGTCATATGAAAAGCAAATTCCTGTTCACTTTGAATTTTGAATTTGCAATCACATGTACAGATTCTTTTCACATGACTTTATAGTTTAAGTGAATATTCACACAATTTCTTCAGTGAAGATTTTCAACCTCTTTAGTAAATCAGCCTCCATTTGTTTGTATCTATTGTACAAGTGACATTCAACAGCTGTTTACCAGCTGTTCATCAATGATTGCATTTGGCTGTTGCACAATTATACTATTGTACATAGAAAGAATGTAACTATGGAATTAAATCTTTATTGGGTACATAGCAGTCACTGAGCAGATTTTCTGGTGAATTATGTATAATTAGACCCCTTAGAGTGTTATTTCTGAACTGTTATTTGTTAGCTTTGTTTCTATTGTCTGTTTTATCTTTCTGTAAACAAATTATAATAAAAAATGTTTTAAATTCACATTATTGACTGCAATGCTGTTTGCCAAATTAATAACAGAATTTAATTTTCACCGAAAATGTGGTGAGCTTAAATATATACTAAAATGTTTATTGTGTATTGTAATTAATTCTAACAGTTCTGTAGTACAACATAGATGAAAGTGAGAAGGTAAATGTGTATGTAGAAACTTGCATTGCAAATAACAAGAATCTGTTTAGTTAACCCAAGCCATATCTTTTGATGTTGAAGTTCAATTACTTGAATTAGAACAAAAATTAGGTTCAATTTTACATCTGTCTAAACTGGTCACCTAACTGAACCCATGTTAATCGACTAACATTGCCAAATACTAATAGCTTTTACAGCATTGTGATAGAGAGTTATGAGCCAACTACTGTATACATTTTATTTTTTAGGACTAGCTGAACTGGTAAATTGAAAATAAATAGGATTGCAGACTGTAATTTTGAACTGTCTCTTACAGTGACAGACAGGTTTACCTTTCTGTAACAATACCACCTGCTGCACTAAAGGCACTTCGATAGTACACTAGCTATAGGGCAAGCCAGAAGCTTCAGCAAATACTGTGCAAAATCTGACCATTGATCCAGCCTGGAAACCCAATAGTTCATGAGGTCCTCACTTCTAAGAGTGTTTGCATCAGCCCTGGACCCAATCTACTCATGAACAATGTGATTCAAGCAGTGCCTATAGGTGCTGCCTACGGCTAGACCTGTCTGCTGTGGTTAAAAATAATTACTTACAGTGTCAATGAGGCAGTCAGTGCCACCGCTGCCCCTCCTTTTTGGGATCAGAGACACGTTGGTCATAAGAGGGGATCCTGCTGCAATCAAAAAATACAGCAAACAGGTTCTTACTCAGCACAAAATTACACATTCTGTGTTCCCTCTGGGATGGTGGAACTAGGTTTTCATTTTTCAATTTTTGTCATACTATTTGCCGCCAGGAGTCTGTTTACCTGTGTAAAGCTGAATGCCGGCTTTACACTGAAAGTGATTTGGGCAGCTGTGGAATTTGGTTTTCATTTTTCCATTTTTGTCATACTATTTGCTGCCAGGAGTCTGTTTACCTGTGTAAAGCCGAATGCCGGCTTTACACTGGAAGTGATTTGGGCAGCTGTAAAGCCACCTACTCACTTCCAGGGGGCAGTAAACATGGGCTTTTGCCTGAGGAAGGGCCTGATGAAGGGCACCCTGTGCGCCACCGAAAGCGCTTGTAATGATTGACATCAATAAATGGATTTTCACTGACATTTAAGTCGTTGTCGTGCTGGTGACATTCCTATACCAGATTCATATTTTTGTCACAAAACTGCCTACTGCACTGAGTGTACTGACAGCACACTGGCCAAAGGGCAAGCCAATAGCTCGATTGCATACTAGGAAAGCTCCAGCTAGTGGTCCAGCCTGGTGGGGCTTTGGATCTAAGGTTGTCCATCTGGTAGTTCTAATTCATATAGTTTAGGTTCTGTCTGTGACTTCTATCAGCAAAAAGGAAGTTCCTATTGTCTTTAACAGATCATTCACAGTGGCTTAATTCATTTAATGTGAACCACTGTGAATTATCTGTTGAAGAAAATGGGAACTTCTGTTTTGGATTATTTGTTAGCATCTGAATTATGCACAGAATTTATATATCTTGAAAACACTAATGAACAGTCAGTGGCTAAGTCGGGTACCCATATGTATGGGGTGGTTTTTGACCAATATGAAATGTATACTCCCGTTTAGTATATACAGTATGTTGTGATTCATATACATTGGATGTTTTAACAGACTTGTATATTGAGTATGTGTTAGCCCCTTACCAGGGAAGGTAAGTAGCACTGACAGTACCCCCTCTCTCATGAGGCCTCCCCACCTGCCAGGAACTGGGCTTAAAAGGGATTTTCTGATTACATTTTCTCACTAGATGGGGTGAAAACACATCTGATGTAGGAACCTACAACATCTCCTGGAAAGCCGGGAGTTCAGTATTTGCTTACTTCATATTCTAGATTGTCTCCAGTGACAAGAACAGGGGTAGGATTTGGTTGAGATAAGTTGTTGCGGAGTAATGGCTTAAGAAGTGAAACGTGGAAATAAGCAGTAATCTTGAGGTTGTAATGCATTTAAAGTTGTGTTGTAAGCAGACTGGATTTACCTTGGAGATGACCATATAAGGTCCAATAAATTCAGGAGCAAATTTTAGAGATGGTACCATAGTACCCTGAGTCTGATGTTCCTGGTGGAGAGCCAGATCCTGTCCCCTGCTTGCAGCAGCAGTAGTTTGCAACTGTGACATTCAGCATAGTTTTTGAAGTTGTTGCTGGCTGTTTGAAGTGAGCTACGAACTTCAAAACCTAAGTTAAGACTTTTGAATGACGGACAAAGCCAGTATTGTAGATCAGCCAGTGACCCCAGTATTCCTGAGAGGAGTTCCAAGTGACCCTCAGGGAGGGATACTCGGTTATTATGATAAGCAGAAACCAAACTGCAGTGGCAAATTTTAAAATCCTGATTAACCTTCTTGATCTGCCCATCTCACCTTGTGGCAAGCTCTGGTAAAAACCTGGAACTCCTTAGGCCCTTTGTCTCTATCACACCCTTTCTAAATGAGCATTTATCTTGACCCCTACTCTTTCTGTCTCCACCCACAGACGCAAGGAGTCCCAGTCATTATGATGAGCAGAAACCCTAAGTGCAGAGTTAAACCTTCAATTCCTGATTGCACTTCTTGGTCTGTCCATTGGATTGAGGATGGGGTAAAGAAATAAAATGGTATGCCCCTATCAGAGATGATTTTGGATGGAACCCCATGGAGGCAGAAGATCTAAAAGGCAAAGATCGTAACCAAGGCAGGAGCAAATTCCTGAGCTTTAAGTCTCCGTGAAAGGCCCTGAATCAGATTGTTATAAAACAGTGGGATGTTGGCAGGGTCCATGGCCCTAGCAGACTGTTTAGGGTGGCAGCTATGCTAATGTGACCCCTTTAGATACACTCTAAGGAATAGTCAATGAGAGATGGTGGGGTTAACCTAGAAGTGTAGGCCAACAACTGGTTAACAATAGAGCAGAGCACCACAGAGCAGGTTGGATGAAAGAGCTGGAATAGGAATCACACGAGAGCACACTGGCATAGGTCCAGAGTTAGGATCGTGGCCATTCAGGGAAAGGGTGCAACTCCAATTGGCAGAGCACTGTCAGGAGAGGGATGCCACTCTGGAGGCAGCCATGCTACTCCAGGTAAAGCCCAGAAAGCCATGCAGTTCATGCTGGTGCACCCTCTGCATTTCCAGCACATGGGGGTGTCACAGATAAGGCAGTTGGCAGGCAGCTTGGGTTTGTGCTATATTAATGCCAGGCAAACACTGGTAGGGTTTGACTGCCTGAAGTGACCACAAACTCTTCTGGTATGACAAAGGACCACCTGAAACCAGGGTAATTAAAGGGTAATTAACCTGGAACTGCTGCATCATCAGGTTGAGGACATGTGCCAGGCAAGGTAATATTTTTCCCATGTGAAAGGGGACCAGCAGGTTAGTGCCATTGTCATACATGACTTTGTCTGGTACACAATGGTGTGCAATCAGCCACCTCTCAGTCTGACTCTGGAGAACTGCCAGAATCTCAGAACCAGTGTGGCTCCTGTCCCCAGGCATACCCGCTGCAAAACAGCATTTAACCTGAGGTTTTGCATAGACTCTGGAGCACCTCGTGAAGGACTGTTGATTCTGAAGAGTGGGAGGGTGAAGTCAGTGAGTGGGAGGAGATACAGGTACATGACACAGGTCTGCACTAACAGTTCCACTGCATCCTTTACAGCTGCCAGTACAATGACCCAGTGAGCCTTGAAGGATATGTAGTATCCCTGCTCATGCTTGCTGGACAACGTGTCCGTGGTCATGTTGACTCTTCCACTGACAGCATGGTTCAGTGTCACAGACACAGTACCTTCCCCATACTTATGCCATGAATGGCTTTTTGGGACAAAAAAGTATGGCAGGGTACCTGCCATTCTGCTGTAGCACAGGACATAAAGTCACAGAAGGGGACTGATGACATGAGCTCAAATGGGAGCAGCTGCAAAACATGATTTGTGGTGTAGAGCCATGTATCTCCTCATGCATGTGGTAACCACATGGCTGGCACTTTTAGCATGACTGATACGCTGCAGGCAAAACCTGCAGACCACATTGGTGCTGTCGGCAGCAGACAAAAAAGTCACGATGGATTGGCCCTGGGGACAGCAGTGGCCTGTAGCAGTGGGACAATGCTGCCTCCTGCACCAAGTGACTGATTATATGATAAAATAATGACTATGACTCCTCCATACCAGTTTGTATGGCTATGGCAGAATTAGCAGAAGAGATGGGGAAGAAAAAGAGTGCATATTAGCAACAGTTACAGACAACTGGCTGCTCCGTGCCTATGCTGCCACATCAGCCTGTTTATTTTTGTGTACTTAGTATGTTACCTTGCCCCCCCCTCCCCGTTTGTTTCTAGTTAGTACAGTCCCTAGACAAACCCTACATATTTACTGGTCAGTTAGTTTCACTTTCCAGGCAGAGACAGGGCTTAGGGAAGTAATTGTCATCTTACACTTTAAATGCTGGAAAAGCATCCGCTGTACTGTACTTATATGATGTAAAACTATGTTGGATTCAACTGCTGTGTCTTTAAGCTATTGTATGTGTAAATTTTGCCAAGTCAGCGAGTGGCCATACTGTCTACACAGACATATTTCTAAAGCCTTTAAGCTGCTATCTGCTGTAAAGCTTTTCATGTGCCTCAGAAATCACATGTCTTGCCTGCATTCTTGCTGCATTACAGAATCTGAGATCTGCTTACAGATAACACTGCTTCCGAGGAATACAGTCTACTATGATATTCTTGTGTCTCACTCATTAGAAGCAAATCTTTTTTAGAGTTTAAGGAGTTGTGCATGCATTGGATTTATCTGTGTATTGAATTGCTTGTGCAACTACAAGAAGCGTTGTTTCTAGAATTAACCCTGCTGCTGGAATTTCTGTGTTTTATTTTATTCCTGCCCTGCACATGTCCTCAGCGAGCATATGTGTATTTACTAGATAAAGAATCTCAATATGAAGCTGATTTGCAACAGATAGAGATATCTGCTAGACCCAAACACATAGCCTTTCTTGAAGCTTAAAGAGAATTATGAAATCAACAAGGCAAAAATTACTGATAATGTATTTGATTTGTGGTATAGGACTTTGCAATACATAACTGTTGCTACTAAAACGTGTAAAGATGCAGACCAACTGAACAGTGAAAATGTAAAGCTATATTATGAAAGCTATAGGAGACTGTATGAAAAATATACTTCTATATACTTCTCTGTAATAATACAGAGGAGCCCAGAGCTTAATGACTTTGCTGCTCGTAACAAAGAAAGACACATTCCATTTTTAGAGGGCAAATTATAGGCAGATGACATGATCACGATTGCTTGAAACTATTTCTTGCCACGCTACTTCCTCCAAGCATTCTGAGAAATCCTCTAGAATGTTAAGATCCCACTCATAGCAATCATCACTAAGCAGTCAACAGCCCACACTGAAGCAGTAAAGTCAGCAGTTTATTGCATTGAGAGGGAAGCTGCCATTAGAGAACATGTTGCCCAAGCAGAAGCACATGCCACCCAAACATGTGCACAGATGGAAGCACAGGTGGCCCAAGCAAAAGTGCAGGCTGCCCAAACATGTGCAGGCAAAAGTGCAAGCTGTCCAGGTAGATATGCAAGCAACCCAAGCACAAGAGCAAAAATCCAGCTAAAAGTCCTGCAAATTAAAAAAGACTGCAGCTGTGGTCAAGCTCAAGGTTTTGGAACAAGCTGGGAAAGTAGAAGAAAAAGTCCATTGTTTTATTTTGATTTCTGATGATCCTACAAGACAGACCTTGCAATACATCCTATACCAGACCAATGTGAACATAATCACACAGGATGCTTCAAATCTTGTATACCACTTCATGTTACATTTTCCAGCAGGAAAAGCTGCAGCAATCAAATACACAGGTCACCCTTGCACATTGGATACATCTCTGCCTCTCAATTTCTAGCTTACTGTGCAGCAAGGAACCTCCTAAGCCCAGCTCACCAAATTGCTTCAAAACCTCCTGGAATTGGCCACATGGTTCTTGAAACCCACAGCATGAGACCTCCAGATGCCAATACATCAACTGGACTGAATCTATCTGCTACTCCATCCACTGGAGGTCCATATTCAGGTCAGTAGTTCACAACCTCAAAATCCCATCTATGAAAGAACTTAATCTGTAAATCAGATGGGTCCTCAATCCTCAGACTGTTTTGAGAAACTTAACACCATTCACACACACTAACCAGACAAGTGTCTTAATCTCACATTGGGATGGGGGTGGGGATAGTAGGAAAAACGTACGACAGCCATGAAGTAATAGAACTTGCAGGTCTGCCCACAGTGTCCCTGCCTGTTCATAGTGACCCTACCTGTGATGCCTGTGAGGCTAATTAGTTGCTAGTATGCTAGCAGGTGCAACATAACAACCAGTGAAGCTGTAGAGCTGCCTGCATCTTAGGAATCAATGATACTGTGTGCCCCGCAGACACTGAAGCAGGTTTGACCGGTGACCTGAACCTAAAGCTCATACCAAGCCACTACCTGATCACACTGCCCCTTCCTGATCACACTGCTCTGTCCTTATTACACTGCCCCTACCTGATCACGGTACCCAAATACAGCTGATCATAGTGCCCCTGCTTAATCACAGTGCCCATACCTGATTACAGCCAGTGCCACATTACAGCCAGCACCAGATTACAACCACCATATGATTACAGCAAGTGCCCCTGTTTCCCATTTGCCGATCACAACCAGTGTCAGTGTTTACAGTGTTGACCTTGTGGTGTCTGCTTTACAAAATGAGTTCATTTTGTGGGTGTTTCTGCTGTCCTGGCATTTCAGGGCCTCCAAAAATGTGATATGTAGGCAGGAAATCAGATGCATAATTTATTTCTCTTGAAAGCCAGAATGCTCCTTGGATTTTGGGCTCCTCTATGTGGCTGGACTGCACAAAAGTCTCACAAACTGGTATCACCATAAGTAGCAGAATGTGTTTTGGGGTGCAAGGATGCCAATGCTATGTGTGAGAAATATCTTATTAAAATGACATCTTTGTGTAAAAAAAATGAATGTTAATTTCCTAATTTTCTAAAAATCTGTGGCAAAAATGAGATCTTCATGAGTTCTTTATCATGCCTCTTAGTAAATACCATTGGGTGTCTGGTTTACAAAATGTGGTTATTTTGTGTGTATTTCTACTGTCCCAGCACTGCACGGAATCCAAAAATATGTTATGCAGTCTGGAAATCAAGTGCATAATTTATGCCCCTTGAAAGTCTGAAGGTACCTCTTACTAAATACCTTGGGCTGTCTCCTTTGCAAAAAGGGTAATTTTAGGGGTCTTCTACTCTGCTGGGATTAATACATTTAATTTTGGTCTAAATTTCTGCACAACAATTGGATATCTTTCATAATAGAAAGTATGGAAACAGTTTTGTTAAACATTTTCAGTAATTTTTCCATTACTGTAGACAGTGGGGAAAAAAAACTCCAGTAATAAATAAATACAACTAAAATACAGTTCTAGCTGTTTAAAAAAATATACAAAATGCATGTTTGTACAGTGATGCATGATGAACTAGTTGTCAAAGTATCACAGCTATAAAAAAAATTAAACACTGGCACTGTGGTTAATCAACACGTAAAAAATTATTGATTCTTGTCAAGTTTTCTGCTTTTGATAAAGGGTTCTGCCAGGGATGTCCAGCTGGTGTTCATAGTGCAGCTGCTGCACAGATCGCTCCATGCGCTACTGCGTGAGAATATGTGCATTCAAAGCTGTTTGGTGTTCTCATTGTGCACATTCATGGTCGGAATCATGCTCTGGTGTATCGGCATGGCTCACACGCGCGGATGTGTGCACACCTGTTCCAGCTGTTGGTGCCAGGTTGGCTATATAAGGACGATAGATGCAGCTGCTAGCTGCTGGAAGATCTTCAACTGTATCCTGTTCTCCATTTTTCCTGATGCTGGTTTTTTGGATCTGACCTGACTTGACTCTCATATCTGAGAGTCAAATCTGAGAAACTGCCTACCTTCTGCCTTCCTTCAGACCACTGCTTGTCTTGACTTTTCTCCCTGATTTGGCTCTCCTTTCCAGCAAGGTTCTGACCCAGCTCTCCCTGACTCCATTTCCTGCCTTCTAATTCTGCACCTCATTGACCGCCAGTTGCCAACCCGGTCTGTCTAACTCTGTTCTGTCTTACCCTGCAACCATCACTCTGGTTCTGAGGGTACCCTGCTTCCAGATACCTGCATCGTCACTCCTGCACCAATAGCCCTGCATTAGCTACATGCACGCGTGGCTCTTTCACTTCCATACATTCTCTGTATCACCTCCGGGGGTGCTCTGACAAGAGCTTCAAGGAGAAGCCTCCCTCATCACTTCAGGCCGTACCATATGCTAATAGGAAACAATTTTAAAAATTAACCCAAAAACCTGGCTTGAGATCTAGCCTGGATTTGCAAATCCCAATCTGTTTTTTGTCATTTTAACAATTTTTTATAGTTAGCTATTAGGACCTACCTTTATCTGTACTTTGAAATACTGGTGGAGGCAGAATAGATTGGGTGAATGCCATTTTCTTTTCTCCACAGATGATTACACAGGTAGCTGTTTGGCAAAACTTTGGAACATCTCATTGTGCAATAAATAGAGCTCTTTAGTGAGCCCTTACATGGCAGCATCTACCCTAAAATGCAACAGAACAACCAGTTGTTATATAAATTGATAATCATTTCACTGTTGTTTTATTGATACATGCCAATCCATATTTGTTTAACATTTAATTTAAAAAGTTTTACTTTTGTCTTATTTCTAATATTCATTAGTAATTTTATTAATATTTGTTTGACAATTGAAAAGCACTCTCTGTCATATGTAAAATGTTGGAAAATGTGCTGTCAATAAGTTTTCAATCAGTGAAATTTTTTTTTGGGGGGGATGTAAACACTGGCAAGACCATTGATCTTTGGATACATATTCTGCACATATTGCATCAAAATCAAAAGCATTTATTACTAGCTTATGTGCATCCCTGTAAAATATATGCTTATTGCATCCGGCACAATCACAAAACATTTATCAAAAAATTACAATGTCTCTGGAAATGAAAAAGTGATAAAATCTTAGGATCTCCAAAGCACTTTCAAAACATGTGTTTCAGGAAGTACAAATCACAAATGAATCAGTTATTGAGCTCCATGTGCTGAAAGAAGTTTATTCTCATGTTTTGCAGAACTAAACATACCAAAGTAAATACCCAGCCTTAATGAGGTATAAAATAAATATTGTTGATGTTTTTTGTATTGGCAAGTAAATAATTAATGTATCATATCTGAAGATAGTTCATGTTGGAGAAGAAGAGGTTATTCATTACTCATCATGATATTTGCAAATCTTATGCAAATGCCAAGTTGTGATATAGCATGCCAATATGCTAGGGCATTGACATTTCTGAGTGCCCTTCTAAAATCTGCTAGAAGTTACCAATCAATAGTAAACACATCTACATTCTCCATTACACAAAATAGAGAAGCATTTATATGTATCTTTCAGTGAAGACACCAATCTGCCATTTCCTATACTAAAAATTTTAATTGAAACACATATTCATTGTATCTGTTTAGCACACAGCAAATCAACTGTACTGCATCTAAAGTTATGTATCCATGCATCCTTCTGCCATTCATTCAACCATGCATCTTGCTGTACATTTCTCTATACCAAAACAAAAAAAGTGTAACCAAGCTGACTTATTGCAGCAAAAGATGTCCCACACCTAAGGACATCAAAAATTGTGTCTTGAGCATCTGGCATACAAAAGAACCTATGTTACAGTCCTGTGATCAACTCTGGTTTCAGTGAGCATTTTTAACCATATTTACTTCATTTAAATAAAATGTATCTCAGGAGGAATGGGCGCTTGTACATAACCAGAGAGTTTATCTGTGCTATTTAAAAGTCTGCTGCTATGAATCCAATCTGATCTTGTAAATAATAGACATGTGCGATTCGGTTCGTTCCGAAATTCGTTTTGAACGAATTTTCGGAAATTCGGAGATTCGGATGCATCCGAATTCCGAATTACAGCTAAGACGAATGCAAACGAATCCGAAATTCCCGATTTCCCGAAATTCGTTATTGGACGAATTTCGTTGCACCATTGACACCATTTTACCTCTACAACACATCTAGGCTTAAAGTACAGAGGCTATAGTGTAGCGGTTAGAGCAAAGGATTCCCATTGCTAAGGTCCTATGTTCAAATCCCAGCCAAGTCAACTAATATTTAAAGTTTATTTTTTTTCTTTGGTTTTGAATTGGCATTCTCCTAACATTTAATACACTTTAATGAAAATAATATGGATACACTCTGATGCAGAAATGCATTTGATGGTATTCAGGCATACTAACCAAAACTGTAGAATTGAATGTGTGGTGGAGAAAAAAAAGATCATAAACACAAAAAAAAAGCATTTGCAAACACAGTTTATTTATATTAGGCTGTTTACCAACGAACAGATCCGGATTAATTTTCTTAAGGCAAATAGTCTGTTCACTTTCCAAGAGAATTTTCTCTATGCAAGGACATTTTCCCTTAAGGTGCCCATACACCTGCTGATTATCGTATGATAATTGCGGGAAATCCCGCGATCGTACGATAATCTGCAGGTGTATGGAAGGTGTGTGACCGTTTCTACTGTACGGTTGCACTTCTTTTGTCTTACAAGCATGTTTGAAAACCCGCCGAGAATCATACAATTTTCGGCGGCTTTGTGGCCCTCTCGCAAGACAAATGACGCACGGGCCAGTGTGCGCAAGCGCACACTGCCCGTTCAGCATTGCTATCATCGGAAGCCAGCCCCTCGGCGGGGCGGGCTTGCAATGATCGCCAGTACGATCTGCCTGTCCAAGATGGGCAGATCATACGTTTTTTTAATTACCTTACAAACATCACAAGACAAAAGTCTTGCGATGGTTGTAAGGTGTATGGCCAGCTTTAGCTTAATGAATGAGGTGAAGCTCTGCTGACTTCAATAATCCAATCATCTCCAAGCACGTGTTATTGGGTATTCTTTCAAAGTGTTTTTTTTCAAAGAAACTTGGTTGGATCCAAGGGGGATCTCCATTTGAGTTGAGGCTTGTTAACAGAAATAGATGGATTCTTAACAGAATATCTGGTATTGGCCACAAAAGTAGAATTTATAAAACTTCCAGTCAATTGAATTACCAACTCTGTGAATCTAAAAACTATTTGTTTTATGTAATTATTTTTACTGGAACAGAAAGATAAAATATACAGAAGTAAAAAAAATCTGTTACAGTAGTGTTTTACATATTGGTATGCAGATTAAATGGCATTAGGCAGAGATGTAATTACAGTACTGTGAACATTTAAAAGGACTTAATAAAGTGGACACCCAGTGTCCTCAAATTACCTGATCACACAAGGGTTGTCACTGAATGACAACAACTGGTCAGAGCCAGCTGTGACATCATGGCTGGCTCCGCCCGGTTGTTGTCTTTATTCAACCTCAAATACTATGTAATGACAGCCCAGTGTCCTCAAATAACCTGAGCACTCTGAGCTGTCATTGAATAACAAAAATTGGGTGGAGCCAGCTGTAACATCATGGCAGGCTCTACCCAGTTGTTGTCATTCAGTGACAGCACAGTTTCCTCAAATGACCTAAGGACGCTGGGCTGTTACTGAATGACAACAACAGGGCAAAGCCAGCTGTGATTTTAGTTGTTTAGATTTGCGGGGAGAACGGTATACTGCTGAAGTAGACCATTCTCCCAGCTTTGGCTGTGACTTTGGCTCAGCCGAGCCAAAGCATATGCATTTGGCTTGGGTGAGCTATTCGGCTGCTGTACGGGCTATTGTGAATAGCCCATACAGCAGCCCTTTGGTTTGGCTGAACTGTAGGGCTCTGGTAGCCGAATTGAGCCTAAAGGATTAGCTGATGCTTTGGCTAAATCCTTCGGCTCAATAGTGAATGACCCCCTAAGTTTCATTAAATGCGCTATTTTACTATGCTAAGTGGACATTCACTTTGCAAAGCAAAAGATCTTTGCTGTTTGTGTAAATAAGCCCCAATACACACGTGGTATATGTGAAAAGGACAAACTTTTCATAGATTTAGGTATATTGAAGACTCTATTATTTATTTAGTTGTTACATTGAGAATATCATGCATGTCCTAACTGAATATTTCAGTTAGTTCTAAGAAGGTAAAGATAGATATAATATTGTAAATGTGATATGTATGATTAATGTTATAATGTGTCCAGAAACCATTTGTCTCACATTTCAGAATTTGTGGTAAAGAGTGATTATTCCATAGAACAGTGACTGGGTGTAATGTATCCTTGCAAATTATTGTTGAGCAACACCCCACATTTTAAGCGCTTGTTTAACTGGACACCTATTTAATAATGTTTTTTTTATGTATTTACTCCTAGCTGTAGAGACAGAACAATGTCATAGTGATTTATTTACGTGTTTTTCGGTGAGAATGGGCTATAAAATCCAGCTTCTAATTATACAGCTACATAATATAAATAACATTCAGGAAGAGATACACCTCTTCTGTCTCATGGTGTCTGAAGTATGCTTAATTTTAAATGGGAACGTTTATTGCCTAATATAAAAACTGACAAATTCCTGTTGTTTTTTCTTATGAATACACTTCTAAATTATATATATATGAAAATGTTGCATGTTTGTATGCCTGAATGCATGCCTGTATGCTTCTGTTAAAAATGAGGCAAAGCTGTAACTGTTCTAACTACTAACAGTATATTTATCAATTAGTCTACATTTATTCTTTTGAAATCCATAAGAATAAGTTTTTATTTTTTGTTAATTAGCTCATAAAAAGATCAGTGACAGTACAAAAGTACAAAAGACAGTGGCAGTCAACAGTCAAATTTATTTTTACAATATTACAGTTGTTTTTGACTTGTACAATGCAGTGAACTGTTGGGAAAGTCCTGGGAATAGAGACAGTGGGGTTGATTTACTAACCTAAACACACACACACACCAGGTGTGTGTGATTTTCACACAGCAAAACTTATTTATCAACCAAAAAGTCTCTAAAAGCATATTTCCACTAATGCCATATATGGAAAAATCATGCACATGATGCCTATATAATGCTGCTTCACAGTTTAGACAAAAATGGTTAGCTCATGCATTTACATTCCTGCATTCATCAACGCAAGCAACATAACATAGAGCTAATTTACACCACAATACCTTGCAATTCATTGCAGGGCTTTGAACAACACACCTGCTGGGTGTGTACACACTACAAAGGTGTTTCGATTCCTCCCATAGATCATGCTGGGAGGGAACACACTACAGAGGTGTATACACGTTCGTGGTGTGTTTAAAAGGTTAGTAAATCAACCCCAGTATGTCAACAGGCAGCCCTGTACCACTGAAAACAGGGGCAAAGGGAACCCAAAAAAATAAATGAGGAGAGGTAGGAAATGGTGTGTGCGTGTGGAGGTGGTAAGTCAGACCCCATAATATGGTCCATAACAGAGGACCCAGTTAGCTCAAATTGTTTTAATGGTCAGATAACCATCCTTGATAGTTCAGGCAGTGGGGCATGGTGCCTAAAAGTGTCAGGAGAAAGTGGGGTATTTAAATTCCGTTGTGTCAATAAAGAAAACCCAGGAGTTCAACAGTGCTCTATATTGGTCTTGGGAGTCATTAAGATAAGCTGTCCGATTTTCTATCCCATCAGGAGGCATGCTTCAGTAACCTAGTCCCTAATATGAGGGTTTAATGCGTGGGCAGCTTCACAAACATACAGTAGGTAACATGGGGCCCAGTGAGGCTTTGCAATGCCAGCATTCCCTACATTCAACAAATTATAAAGGGCATATGGACCTTTATACCAACAAGGCAGTACTTTATACCCCTTTTCATGGGCTGTGGCAGATCTAAGTAAGGGCACATGCATTCACAACATCTTCTATGGTAAGCTGAACTCTCAATTCTTGTACCCAAGCAGCTAAGCAATATGGTTGTTTCTTATATTTTAGATTGAGCAGCAAATCATAGAGCAGGTAAATTATATGAGATGGCCACGTTGTGTTTTGACAGGACAGCCCAAAAGGGGAGTAGGGATCATGTAGGGGAGCAGACTTACATAAATAATGGTAGAAGCCACCAACCTTGAAATATTGGAGCTATCTTGTTGTCCAAAGTGGGCCTGATGTTGTGAGTAGTGATGGGTGAACTTGCTCAGCTTTGATTTGCAGGTGTCACGTACCTTAGGGGGAGCCTGAGATGACGAGGGCGGCTTCTCTTGCTGCTCCAGTCCAAACACCCCTGGATAGTGGGAACAGGTGCGTGAGGACAAGGAGGGGCACAAGTGCCGGTAGGTTGCGACTCCTGTCAGAGCTATGTGCAGGTTGCAGGGGTCCCAAAGCAGGATGCAGGTCGTAACGCAGGATCCTGGAAGCAGGCAGGCAGGACGTAATCAAAGACAGGCCGGGTCAGTAACTTGCAGGCAGCAAGGTATTCAGGGAGCAGACAGGAGAGTGGTCAAAAACAAGCCGAGGTCAAAGAGCACAAAACAGGAGCAAGGTCAAACATGCCGGGTCAGTAGCAGGAGATCAAACAGGTTTACAGGTTTCAGGAGCAGGGTAATAGCTGAAGATTAGTCAGCAGGGAGGTCAAGGGGTCTCAGCCTTAAATAGCCCTGTTGGCGCCATCATTAGGAACGGGCGTGTACGCACGTCCACGCCCACGCAGAGGCACGCGGCCACGCACAATCCTCTGTGGTGCCCGTCTGGCCATGCAGATTAACTCTGGCTTCATGACAGCAGGTGTGTTCCTCAAACATGCTGAAAAGTTTGCCAGTTGTGAACTTTAATGTAAATCCTGTTAAAGTCAATTGGAGGTTGAATCTTGAAAATCAGTTCCCTTCATTTTTCTAGACAAATAGGAAAGGAATTGTCAAACAAAGTACATAGGAGGCTGGGCAGTACCCTGAAGGGCATGTTCCAAAGCATTAGAGATATTATCTTTGGCTGAGAGCAGTGATTTTAAAGGAGAACTATGGGTTCAGTGCTTTTCCCCATAGTTCTCCTTAGGGTAACGGGAGGACACAAACTAGCGTCCTCCCGTTACCCTAAGCACAGTATACCCCGAGCTACAGCTCACGGTATACTGAGACGCCGCAGCCGGAGCGGATCCCGACTTAGACGATGGGATCCGCCCAGCTGCGTGAGTGACAGCTGGCTCTGCCTATCTAGAGGCAGAGCCAGCTGTACCCACCCCGGCCGTTCCGCCAGTCAGCGCTGGCAGATCGGAGCGGGGAGAGGGGAATCCAGCCCCTCCCCCTGTCACGGCAGAGAGCCATGACAGGATCGAGAGGTGAGCGAACCCGGTATGTGTTCGCTCACCTCCCGATCTACTGAGCCGACCTGTGACAGTCTCATTGTCACAGGTCAGCTAGAACTATGAGGTGAGTGAAAAGCACTCACCTCATAGTTCTCCTTTAATAATGCTTAAAGTGCAACATTATAAATGCAAATTTCCTTGAAATAACAATCTTTGGAGCCCTCGAACCTGCGTGTGAAGGGGCACATCTGTGTAATGTGTACAATCTGCTACAGTAAAAATTACATTTACAAAGATAAAAATGCCCTATAAATTGCCATAAAACGAATGCTGTTTCTATTTGTAAAGTAAATGACCGTGGATTCAACTATAGTAGACCCTTATCCTAGATGAGAGTCTGCTATAGATTTTAAGGAGGAACCCTACCCCATCAAAACAAATTAAGTGGGGTTCTACCCAAATTCCATACCAAGCCCTTCAGGTCCCCCCAAAGTTCATACTAGTCCCCCACCCACAGACATCCTCTTGGGGACTGGATATGGAGTATTTGTCTTCATCAACCTGGGTACAAGGAAAAGCATCCCCATGTTGAGGGCATGTGGCCTGCTAAGGTTCAGGAGAGGTAAGAACACACCCCCTTTACTGCCAGGCTGCTGCTCAGAATTAGGGAGCTGCCCCCCACATGAATGAGTAAGGGTGTATATAGTACCTTTAATCATTCACAAAAAAAGTGTAAGTGTAAATGAAAACACCACATTTTTTGAGTGGTAGTTATTTTAGAGTTTTAATTGTTTTTGGGGTATAATGGTTTTTATTTTATGTTGATTCTTGGTGCTGACCATCTGTTCTTCCAGTTGTCTTTTATTCCTACTATGAGACTGCATCACAAAAGAAAAAAAAAACAATGGACATCATGCAAAGCCACCTCACATTATACCACTCACATCTAGCTCACCCCATTCACCCCCATGTTAAAAATAAAAGGTAGGATACTGTGTAGATTGGTTAAACCTGTTCTTGGTGACGGAAAACTAGCCTGCTGCTCAGTGGCGTCACAAGGGATATGCATCCATCAGTGGATTGTCAAAAAAGGGCAAAAGGAGCTGGGCACTGCCATGGAGGACATGTATCACTGTAAAATATATCTATATATTGTACAGCAGGGAGAGGATCTTCCTTGTAATGAGACTATGAGGGTGACATTATAAAAACACCAGTCCTTTAAATAACATGCTTGCCTTTAAGCTGTGTGTGGTGTTTTGGAACAGCACAATCAAAATGGACAGCATGTATAATTAAGTTTCTTACTGTTATATTTCTGTTTGGCTTAAATACAGCAGCAGCACCCCAGTCTAAATTATTACTCCTTGACAAAATGTTTTTTATTTTAAATAGTTTTGGCGGTAACACCTTTATTTTTTTTTGATCCTAGCAAGTATAGGCCTGATGGTGGAAGTAACAATAGATCTAAATGCTATAAGAAACTTTAATTTAAAAAAAATAAACTTAAAGCCCTCAACTTTGTACAAATTGGCCAGTGGCACTGCAGTATGTTAGCATATTTTGTGAGCATCTTTTTTCACAGTAATAACTCTGCTTTATTGAAGTGTAACAAGCTGCAGGACTAGGTTGCAGATATGCATAGCAGCCATTTTAATAGTGGACTGCTAATGAACCCTATTTTGTGGTTTGTGCTACACCTCAGGGGTAAGTACCAGGGCACCATTGTTTTGACCAGAAGGTCTACAGTCAGCACCATTATTTTGCACAGAAATTCATACCTGCCCTCAGACAGTCTATGGAATGCCATGAAGCAGCAAGAGTCATAGGACAAATATAGGAGAAGTGTTGGTGTGGTGACAATGAGGAGGAGGATATTTTTGGGGGATTTCAATGAGGACCTTTCACCACTCCTTGGGGAAAATCTATTCCTCCATCCCAGAGTAAGCCTGCTTTGATGAATTTCCTGATGGTGGCTAGATCCCCTGGACTGAAGGCATAGCTAGCTGCAATGGATGGGCTGCCCCTCCACAATGGGATTTTCACAGTGAACACTTGTTCCTGAAACAGGAAAAGCTTCCCTTTGTTTGCAACATGTTACCTTTAGTTCTGCAGTAGTAGTGTAGACCAAAGCACCATATTTTTATGCCCACTATTGCTATTACATTTAAGAAATCTACTTTAACAAAAAGGGGCAGGCAGGCCTAAAGTGAGAACAATAGATTCTACATGTGAAAGTATTAGGTTTCTTTTTTTTGCAATTAAAAAAGATCAAGAAACAATAATTAACACTATGCTCATTGACTCCATGTAGTGGCAGCAATGCACTACAAGCATCATTTGCTAAGCCATACACTGGGCAAACATGTAATAAATCAGCCTCATACTGTACAACAGAGTTGTAAAGCACATGGATGCGATGTGTCTTATTGAAGCCATCAAATCAATGCATTTATCCAGTGTTAACTTAAAAAAAGAAGAGTGTACAGTGAAACAATAAAAATCCAAATGTGGATTATTGGCAGCAAGTTAAAAAGACCATAAAATGACTGAGAGGTCATCCGAAATTGAAAATGCTAGAAAGCAGAAACATGGAAGAGTCAGATTAATACACTGAAAATGTCCATAGTCTATTGCCTTGCAGCAAAAAAAACAAAACATAAAAAAACAGACAGCTGGCAGAGGTGATGGCATTGGCTGCAAGGAATACCTCGTAGGTGAAATTAAAGAGAGGAATGTCTGTAATAGTATAAAAAGGTTGTTTATGAAGCAAAGAGAGAAGCACATTGTCACAGAAAAAATGGAAAGTGGACCATCTTTGGTATCTGCATGTTGAAGAGGGTGTGAGCCATTAATATGGTCGAGTCTAAGCACTGCACCAGATCTTGACAATAACATGGACTGGGGCTAGAAAATTTTAGGTAACTGGTGTTGGTCTGAGCACAGCTAAATAATAAGCTTGATTAATAGGCTGGTTGGGTACTCATCCTGTAGCTGTTATATTCATAATCAGCTAAGTTCTGGTGATACCAGTACCTCCCAGTTCTAGAACAAAGCATGCTGTAGCAAAGAAGGAGAGATGGCATGCTAGCAGAACCACAAGTAGCAGGTCTGCTTTGCTGCTGATCTGTGACACAGATTAGATTTTCTAAAGGAGCTAGAGGCCAACAGTCTTTTAAACAAGATAGAAAGAGAAGAGCTTTAATGATTCAACCGTCTACTACTTTTGTATGTGTAATTTATTTTCTGATATTTTTTACAGATTAGCATTTTAATGCCCTGCTCCAGAAAACACAGCAGGCAAGGACAATAAAGCTGTGAGTAAAATACCTACAAGTGATTATATCTCCTGAAATAAAGTTAGGCCTGCCTTTCTCAGATGTGCATACCTATAGAATAGTCTTGATATTGGTTTGCATCTGTATCAAAGATGTTCCACTTAAACCCAATGGAACACATGATCTAAAGAGGATAAATGTGGATGCCAAAGCAAAAGCTCAGCTACCTAGCTTACTTTGGTGTGTGGTCCCATAGAGGCCAAATAGAACAGCGATCATCATTATTTTCTGATTGCCAAAGCAGACATTACTCCATTTGTCTGACAACAATATACAGTAAGGTTTGTTTTTCATGAGAATGCACCAGTTGATGTTGTTTAAACAATTCAATGTTTTTGGTAAAAGAAAGGAAAAATATTTTATCTTTTTATGCAGCTCATTGTTTAAAAACCTAAATATGTTTTGTCAGTTGCTGAATAACTTTCTGTTTTATGGAAAGTTTATAAATTATTATATAATTTCAATTCCAAAAAAGTTTGGACACTGTGTAAAATCTACATAAAAACAGAATGCGTTCATTTGCAAATCTCATAAACCCATATTTCATTCATAATGAAAATAGAAAACAGCAAATGTTTAAATTGAAAAATGTGTCATTTTAAGAAATAAATAAGACAATTTTGAAATCGATGGTAGCAACAAGTCTCAAAAAAGTTAGGACAGGGCAACAAAAAGCTTGCAAACATTTTGCAACTAAAAAGGTTAATTGGCAACAGGTCAGTAACATGATTGGGTATAAAAAGAGCATCTTAGAGAGTCAGAGTGTCTCAGACGTAAAGAAGGGCCGAGTTTCCCCAATCTGTAAAAAGCTGTGTCTAAAATTGCTGAACTATTTCAGAGTAATGATCCTTAATGTAAAATTGCAAAGACTTTAAATATATCATCATCTACACTACACACAGTAATATCATCAAAAGATTCAGATAATCTAGAGAAATCTCTGTGTGCAAGGGACAAGACCGAAACGCAATATTGGATACCCATGATCGTCAGGCCCTCTGCAATAAAAACAGGCTCAGGAATACTTCAACAAATCACTGTCTGTGAACACAGTTTGCCGTGCCATCCAAAAATGCAAATTAAAGCTCTATCATGCAGAAGCAGAAGCCATATCTGAACATGATCCAGAAATGCTGCCATCTTCTCTGGGCCAAAGCACATTTATTTATTTTTGTTGCAAAGTGGAAAACTGTTCTGTGATTAGACAAATCAAAATCTGACATTCTTTTTGGCAACCATGGGTGCCACATCCTCCAGACTAAAGAGGAGTGGGACTCTCTGGCTTGTTATCAGAGCTCAGTTCAAAAGCCTGCATCTCTGATGGTATGGGGGTGCATTAGTGCGTATGGAATGGGCAGCTTGCACATCTGGAAAGGCACCATCAATGCTGAAAGATACTGTATATCCAGGTTTTAGAGCAGGGAGAATGGGATATGCTCCCATCCAGGCAGTGTCTTTTTCAGGGAAGGCCTTACAAATGTCAGCAGGACAATGCTAAACCACATACTGCATCCATGACAACAGCATGGCTTCATAGTAGGAGAGTCCGTGTGATTAACTGGCCTGCCTTTCACCAATTGAAAATATTTGGGACATCTTAAAACATAAAATACGACAAAGAAGACCCACTGTTTGAATCCTATATCGGGCAAGAATGGGACAACATTCATCTCCCAAAACTCTAGCAAATGGTCTCCTCAGTTCCCAGACATTTATAGAGTGTTGTTAAAAGAAGAGGGGATGCTACACCGTGGTATACATGGCCCTGTCCCAACTTTTATGAGACGTGTTGCTGCCATCAATTTCAAAATTACCTTATTTTTTTCTTTAAATGGTACATTTTCTCAGTTTAAACATTGGGTATGTTTTCTATTGACTTTTGTGAATAAAATATGGGTTTATGAGATTTGAAAGAACTACCAGGGTTGCAGCTGGGACCTGGCTCTAGCACTCCACCACTGTACTGAAATCATTAGTCTGTATTGTTTTAGAAAAACTGTCACATGACACTAAACAAAAATGTATCAGTAATTGTATCTGTGAGTACTTGGACAAGTATCAGTACTTGTATTGAAAACATTGGGGTTGATTTACTAACCTTATAAACACGCCACACACAAGTATACAGCTCTGTAGTGTGTTCCCTCCCAGCATGATCTATTGGTGGAATCTAGACACCTTTGTAGTGTGTACACACCCAGCAGGTGTGTTGTGCAAAGCCCTGCATGAATTGCAAGGTGATGTTGTGTAAATTAGCTCTACGTTGTGTTGCTTGCGTTGATGAATGCAGGAATGTAAATGCATGAGCTAACCATTTTTCTCTAAAATGTGAAGCAGCATTATATATGCATCATGTGCATGATTTTTCCATATATGGCATTAGTGGAAATATCTTTTAGAGACTTTTTGGTTGATAAATACGTTTTGCTGTGTAAAAATCACACGCACCTGGTGCGTGCGTGTGTTTAGGTTAGTAAATCACCCCCATTGTATTGGTGCATCCCTTAAATATATTTTTTTTAAAGCATACATTAAAACAGGGATGCACAAATCCCAGGAGCTTTGTATGCTCCTTAAAATGACAGCTGCCTCCTAAATTTTGAATTTTTCTCTAATCTAGTCTTGGAGTTGGAAAAGTATCGATACATGTACTTGTACTTTTACTTGTACTGAGTACGGTACTTGGTATCTGAACATCCCTACTGCAGAGTATCAATTGAGGTAAATCTACTAGTCAATAGAGCACCACATGCATGATGAGACAACTGACAGTCCATCACAAAGTTTGGTGGGAGCATGAATGCTACCACTCTCACTCTATCAATGTTTGTGTTGCATTATGGTGCTTCAGCACTAAAAAAAGTACAATATCTAATGTTTACCAATGCTGCTCCTCAGTGGAATTGTATGTTTGCTGTAGACTGTATTGTGCTATTTGTCTCTTTTTTGTGCCTACTTCAGTGCACTTCCTCAATCGTGAACATTTTTTGATATAGTTTATCTGAAATAGCATAGTCTAACTGCGATTTCTTCTTTAAACCTTCTTGGCCTCTACTTTTTTTAAATTGCAATCTAGTAAAAAAAGGATTACATACTGTGCATCAAATATGTATATTTTACCTTAAAAAAGACACTTTAATTTTTCATTATTTTCAGTGGCAGACAATCATATTGGGTTGCTGCTGCTGCTGCTGCTGCATATGAGCCAAGAGAAAATGCAAAATAAAATAATTACACATGCAATTTATATGATGCTAGAACTATGTATTACTAACGCTGTTCTTTTTCAAATGCTCCTTTAGATCTCAGTCCTTCAGGGCAGTATGGTCACCTGCTGAATCAGCTCAATGGAGAGAAAGATTAACTCTCTAATAAGGGACAGAAGTGTAATCCAATGCTGTTTTACTTCTTTATATTTCAGTACAAAATATATTTTTCTAGTCTTTTGAAGTGCAAAGATACAACGATCTCCAGAGCCTAGTATCTGCTATTAAGGCTAGAAATTAACTGAGAAAAAAACTAGGGGAAGGAAGGGCTTATTTATAGATTAAACCAAGTAAAACTGAACAGGAGGGGAGAACATAGGAAGATATGAAATGTACAGACAAAAACAAGTAGTAATGGTGCTGAACTACAACTAGATGTCAGCATTGAAAAGGGCATAAATAACATTAATGCAGTACATAGCAGTAGCAGAAAATAGCATCCTAGGTGGGACACAGCAGACACTGTCCCAATGAATCCCACCATTTTGTAATACCTCATACAGCTTAAAGGCATATCTAAAACATGCCATTTGAAGAATTGATGTTTGTCTCATGTCTCCCTTAAAGTTGCAAAAATAGAGTAACCTTCCTTGCTGAACAACATTTTAAAAAATCTGCATTTGTACAGTTTCCCAATGGAAATGCCCACTTGCCTATGTCCTATTTTGACAATCCCTGGCCTATTAGATTTTAAATGGATTTCTGGGTGCACAGATCTGTGCACAATAATAGAGAACATAAGAACATGTAGCCAGGGCCGCCATTAGAAATCATTGGGGCTCCATACACCCTAAATGGCTAGCCCCCCCAGCTGCCAATGGCATGCTGGTACTTATGGCCCCCCCACAGTCACACACTATTATTATACATTTATATAGCTCTGACATATACCACAGTGCTGTAGAGAGAACACTGAGCCAGTCACATTAGTTTATGTACAGAGGGGCTTGCGCTCTAATGCAGAATGACACAGACTATAGGGGGATTACAAATCCCAGCAATGCAGAACAGTATACAAACTTTGCAATATACTGGACTCTGGACTTAGTAATGCAGTGGACTCTGGACTTAATAATGCACTGGATTCTGAACTTAGTAACACACCGGACTCTGGGCTTAGTAATGCACTGGACTTAGTAATGCACTGGACTCTGGATTTAGTAACGCACTGGACTCAGGGCTTAGTAACGGCCTGGACTCAGGGCTTAGTAACACACTGGACTCAGTAACACACTGGACTCTGGACATAGTAACGCACTGGACTCAGGGCTTAGTAATGCACTGTACTCAAGGCTTAGTAATGAACTGGACTCAGGGCTTAGTAATGCACTGGACTCTGGACTTAGTAATGCACTGTACTCAGGGCTTAGTAACACATTGGACCCACCGGAGGCCCCACAGAGTGCTTACCTGGGAACCTGCAGGGCCCTCTGCAGGTTCTCAGGTGGGCTGGTCATGCAGTACCTCTTAGCTGCTTGCGCTTCAGCGCCCCAGCCTCCTACACCACCTCTACCGCTGGACACACTGGACTGGTGCTGATGGGCCCTGGCCTCCTCCACCGCAGGACTGGCGCTGCTGAGCCCCAGCCTACTCCATCACCGGACCGGTGCTGCTGGGGTCCAGCCTCCTTCGCCACTGGACTGGCGTTGCTGGGGCCCGGCCTCCTCCACCTTCTCCTGTCCGTGGGCCCCCCCACATGGTGACCATGCTTGTATTCCAGCACTGCTAATCAAAGAGCTCAAGCATAGTTTGTTAAGATAGATGTAAACCCAACCACTAAAACCTAGCTTTAAAAGCTAGTGATACTAGCATAAAGATCCTTGTCTGGGAACATTGTGTTATGGAGTGACAGCATGCTGCCCTGTCTCCAACAATCTCCTGCCTGCAAATCACCCTGTCACATGCCTTCCCAAAGAAAGAACTAAACCTCTGTGCTCATGCAAATTGCATGGGAATATTACATTTTTTTTTACAAAAAAAGCCTTAAAAAAATTCCAGCCAGCAGCAATTTAGAAATATGCCCTGAGAAAGCACATATGCAGCTGGTTAGCAGTAGAGTGCCTGTATACTCAGGGATAGGCTGTAAAGAAAATAAACTACAGCCAGAATAAAACACACTTTCAACCTGTTATGACTGTAGACAGTACATTTGCAGAGGCTGTAGAGGCTGCTGGACACACATTAGTACACAGCAGCATTAAGATTTAAAAATACAACACAAATTGAACCTTTACCCAAAGCCGAATCTCATTCCTATTGTATTAGAGTAAAAGGATAATCTAGTCTACATGAACGAGAATATGGTGCATGTATTTTTTTTGTTGCAGTTATTTAATTTAAATCATGCTTATTAAATGTCAATACAAGAAACAAAAAACAATTATGCTTACATGTTTATGTGAAAGGTTTTTGACCTGTCTGTAGTCTGAAGTAGTTCCCTGCAGTGCTTCAGAAAATGTAAATGCAAAGGAAGCACACTTCTTGACAAATACCAGTAAAAGAAAGAACAATTATACTTTATTATTGTATTGCTTTGCTGGATAATAATAAAGATTTGTTTGTGGACCAATGCATTCCATTTGATTAGGCCCCACAAAAGGAAATTGTATTAATTTAATGTCTGACATATTTATATGTTAGTTACTCCTCTCTACTAACATATAGAAACAAAAACATAATTAAAAAATAAAACATTGACAAAATTAAATGAGCATGTTATTTGGCAAAAGATACCACACCAAATGATACTTGGTATATAATGTCCAATCTATGAACTAGTTGTTAAAAATTCATAATTTTTGTGTTCTTAATTTAATAGCTTCCCACATTGATATTAATATATACCTTTTGGGAAACATGAAACTATTTTAAACATGATGGAATTTAAAATAAAAAAAAGAAATGCGGTGCCAGCAGCAAGAAGCTATGAGTAAGGTGGGGAAAATAGAGCAATGAAACATAGCTGAACAGTGTTCATCTGACACTATCAATTTATTTATTCATACAGTGCAACATGGTCAGCATCACCACAACATTGCCTTTGGGAAAAGTATACATTTTACCTGGCCATTCTTTGTTCACTTTTTAATTTATTGGACTAGAGGGGAAAAAACATCTAGGAAATTAAATGCCTTGTTCAAGGGCACCATTTAAATAGCTTCATTTATGAGTAGAAACAGAATTAGAAAAAATTTAAATGTACCATACTTAAGTCCAACTGAACAGAAATAAAGCAATAATGGATAGGAAAGAATGGGCTTATGCACTACTAAATCCCCCTTAGCCCTGGAAGAGTTATTTTGGCCTCACAAGAGAACCCAGAAATTAACAAAAAACTAATATCCTACCTTTGTAAAACACAGAATGGCATTACCATTCAGCAGGTGTTTGTCTGTCTTCAGGAGGAAAGAACAGAAGTCTGATTATGTAAAACAGCAGCATATTGGTAAGTTAGGGTTTTGCAGGGGCATCTTTTTTTACTATTCCAAACAAAAAGAAAAACCTTCCTCTCTCTTACACAGGTATTGGATTTGCCAGGATATTTCAATGCATTGTTGGGCTTTAATATTTATTAGGCTGTAATAGGGTAAAGAGATGTGAACGCTTTAGACCAAAACAAATCTACATTTTTGTGGTTTGGCTACTGGATTGATTTGTCAAAAGAGAAGTACAGGCAAAACAAGGCAGAGAGCCCAAATCAAAAAATTCAGAACAAATGTAAGAACAAGGAACCATGACTCATTAGAAGGTATTTAATCAGGACAATGGGTGATGGTTTAGGTTGCTGTCCCAATGATAATCTGGTATATGTTTTACTGTTAATTAGATCAATAAATGTATTAATATGTTACAATAATCATTTGTATGCATCACTGTAGTTGTACTAATTCAATATGTTTATCAATCACCTTTTTACAAGGTGAGGCCAGAGTTCTTTGCAGTTTACCTTTTTTATTAATTCTTACTTAATTTAGCAATTAAAGAAAACATTTTAATATACATTTCATAAACAAAATAGTTTCTGAATTATTGGATTTCATATTCAGTTGGAAAACTTTTATCTTAGCAAATATGACTTATATGCCATAAGTGTTGTGCTTGAAAGAACACAAGATAACTGCTGAAATGTCAGCATTTTATGTCCTCAGTAAATGTCAGGACAAAGAACATTTTTTCATGATATTCAAAAGGAAGAAGTTATTGACTTTAAATACTCAAAGAACTCAAACAAAACTTGAAACGATAAAAAAATGATGTCTACTGACATTATTCTTGTTGACTAATGTATTTAATTTCACTTACACCTGACAAGGGTGGTCAAGTTCAATCACTGTGAGTCACTAATTAAACCTTAAATCTGATTTTTATGGTTGTGAATGAATTGAACACATTAAAAAAATCAAGTCCACTGAAGGGCTTTCAAGGACTATCTGAGCTAGTTGAACATGCATATTTTAATTAGAAAAAAAAGTTGTTACTTCAGAATTGTTTCTTCTCAAACATATCAGATTTATTGTTATGGTAGACAAAATCTTTGTGCTGTGTGGTAAATAAGATGAATGACCTTACACATTACGTATATTTATAATGTTAAAATGTGTATGTTTTGTGGTAAAGCAGAAAAATGCCCATGTTAAGTTCCCACACAAATTGTTTTATTGCGTGACCTAAACTCACATAAATAAATATGTTCATATATAAATATGATTGCTGAAAGATTATGGCAAAAATTACAGGAATGAGTTACTTTTTTTTACAGTTTTCTGCACCTTCAGTATATTGGCAACATATTAGCATTAACCTGCATCCTTCGCTAACCTATTTTTATACATGTATTGAAAATGAATATAACAATGACCTTGCTAACCTATATCTGTAAAAAAGTAAGTCAAGGCAACTAGACTTGCTGTATTTTCCTTGAAGACGTTTCACTGGTCATCCGGCCAGCTTTCTCAATTCACAATGACTTGTACAAAAATTATCTGGGAATAAATATGAATGTTGCTCCAATCCACATAATCTGTTTGTCGCAGCCAGGTGTTGATTGCATTTATAGAATTGGAGCTAGGAGGTGTTATTAACCTACCCAGAGAGAGGTGTTAAAACAGCATTGTATGGGTCAGACAATAGATGTCTCACACCCCCCCCCACCTCTATTCAAGCTTGGCTTCTCCATTTTTACATAAACGGCCTCTGTCACACCTCTTTTATATCAGTCCTCCTCCCTAGGCTGTGTTTGGAGCAACATTCATCATATTTATTCCCAGATCACTTTTGTACGAGCCATTCTGAATTGAGCAAGCTGGTTGGATGACCAGTGAAACGTCTTCAAGAAAAATACAGCTAGTTCAGTTGCATTGACTTATTTTTTTACAGATATAACATGGCCTGGATGAATGAGAACCTTCACAGACAACTTGCTAACTTATGCTTCCTCTTCTTTGGTTACTTCCTAGCAAAACATTGGTATCAAATGCACTTCTTTGTTAATTGAAAGTTAACATAAACATGAAAAAAAGATTGTATGTGCACTTTAAGCACCATAGTTGTGCCAATGGATAAGATGTAGCCCCACCCTCAGTATGAGGTTTTAAACTGATAAAGGGAGCTCAAATATAAACTTTTTTGCTTTTCTTTCTCTATCGCTAACTGGCATGTTAAAGTGAAACTTTATTGTTTTTGGGTCAGTTTTATTTTAATTGCTTTTTAAACTTTTTTTTTTTAAATATTCTTTCAGATCTAATGCTTCCTCACCGATAACACTGATAACACTGGTGAACACAGTTTTTCTTACTTTTTGTTGCATGAGATTTTTCAACTGATTCTAGGTATTTTTTCAATGCGGATTTCAAATATGAAATAGGTTTTGCTCTGGATGCTCTAGTTTTCATGCAATTTGAAACTTGTATAAACTATATAGGCAATTTTTTTTTACAAACATAAACATTCTTTATCTTTTCTGTTAATTTTGGATTATAGAGATTTATCTAATTGACTTGATTTTCTTGATAAAACAGTATGTAAAAGCATTAGGTACTGATTGTGAATGATTTCAACATATAGGGGGTTATTTACTTAGGGGTCTATTCACGAAGCTGCCGAAGGATCTGGCCGTAGCTTCGACCAATCCTTCGGCTAGCTTCGGCCCCAGGACCCCTTTGTAGTTTTACACTATGTGCCATCTTGGTTTTCTATTTTTAGCGGATAAGAGAGATTTGGGAGAGACATCGGGCAGACTCATTATTTTCAGCTGTTGGTGATTCAGTGGTGAGGGAGACAACGGACACCAGAGAATTTTGCAGAGCGTTTGAAGACCACTGGGTGGTCAGAATTATCTGGTGAGTGTGCTAGTGTTTGTGCACCTGGAGGTGGAGGTGCATCACTGGTGATTAATTGACGAGGAATTGAAGCACAGAAGTCATGAGTGATTGTGGAACTTTATATACAATGATTATTTGACTCACTGATGTAAAGAAAGTGAACACAAGGATTTCATCACATTTATTTTTAATCACATCAACTTTGGGAATATTTTTATATGGACTATATATAAGTTGGAGTAAACATGTTGTATAATTGTCACTAAGTATATGCACTTAGAGTTTTATCATATTAAAGATAGCGCAGTGTCTTTTGTTTAATATATTGTGGGAGAAGTTTATATAGCTTCTCTCTATCTCTGCAGCTGTCAATAGGGTGTTTTTGAGGAGATTGGGGCAGAGCACTATAGCGCGGATAATCATTTGTTTTGCTAGGACTGATAACACTGTTTAGGTAAGTCACTGAATTGTTGTCAGGATCAAAACATTTTTTTCACATGCGCAGGTTTTGGGGAATGTGCTAAATATGTTTTCAAATACCATGCATTGTAATACACTTCATTAAAACACAGGGCACGTGATTGGTTTTTGTTCTTATGCTATGCAATATCAAACCAGATATAACAGATATACTGTATGTGAAGGGGTCCAAAGAAAAAGTGGAGTGAAGAGTTAACTAGGACTGATTGGGGATAGGGATAATAAAAATGTTCCAAAAGAGACAACAGAATATTTTCCCTGCACATTTATCCAGCATTCTCTCAACCTTTATTTTAACTAAAATCTGCCTTGAAAATGCAATCATTGTCTATTGAGAATTCTGAACCCGTGTTTCCAATGGGAACTTACGTGAGTAAAGGCATGTCAATGGTGGGAACCTCCTCATTGCTCAAATGGGAATTTAAGCCATGAGGTTGAAATTCCCATTTGAGCATGGAGGAGGTTCCCATCACTGACATGCCATTGAGCATCACTGTCAATATTTAGGGTCTATTCACGAAGCTGCCGAAGGATCTAGCCGTAGCTTCGGCCGATCCTTCGGCTAGCTTTGGCCCCAGGACCCTTTCGGTTCGGTAGAACCGAAGGGGTGCTGTACGGGCTATTCACAATAGCCCGTACAGCTCCCGATCATGGCCGAGCGGCTCAGCCGAGCCGAACGCATATGCATCGGCTCGGCTGAGCCGTGCTGAAAGCCGAAGCTGGGCCTGCTCCTGACAGCTGGGCGGAGCCAGCCGTGATCTTACGGCAGGCTCCGGCCACTTGCAGAGAGAGGTTACCTGCTAAAGATTTTTCCCATTGAAAGGCATTGGGACATTACTATTGGCTATTTCAATTTGCAATAGCAAATAGTAATAAGCTAATTTCAGCCGATGTACGGCTGAAATCAGCCGTACCAGCCTGAAATGAATAGCCGAACAGTGTTCGGCTCACTTCACTTCAGATCGGTCATTCACTCGGCTGCCCTCGGCAGCTTGGTGAATAGACCCCTTAGTTTCCAAAGGAAGCCAAGTGAATAACTGACCAGAAGCCCTGTACAGCTGAAAACAGCCATACATCGGCTGCCTTCGGCTCCCTTCACCTCACTTTGGTTCAGCTGAACAGTTTGGCTGAACCAAAGTGAAGAACACGTTCGCATCAGCCAATCCAACATCTGGATTGGCTGAGACGAGCACTCAGCAGTTCTCTCACTGCTGTTCACCCATATTCTTAAGGGGCCGAACAGCAGTGAGTGAATAGGTGAATGCTGCCGTGCAGCATTCGGCTCGGTTGTTCTGCTCGCTACCTCAGAGGTAGCGAGCAGAATAAATATTTTTTTATTAAAATAAAAAAACAGGCTTCTCTCAGAATGTCCTGAAAGTTAAAAAACACACTGGGAATCCCTCTCAATTCAGTCCCAAATCACATCAAACCCAAAGAACTCCCTGGTCTATGACCGAAACATTAACCAGACAAAACAAACTGATCTCAACCATAAAAGCAGCAACAGCAGTTATATATCAAGACCCAGGACAAGTTTGTATAGTTTATAATACCAATAATCATACTTTATTATATCAATAATAATACAACACCTGAGACACTCTTTTAAAAATCACATAGACCCTATAAAGCAGCCCGCACTCACACTCTCATCTCATGCGCTTTGTAACTTATTTGCTTATGCACAGGCATGTAATTAAGTCCTAAAAGATTCCAAACTGTGTACAATAGTCTGTAAACCATTACATTTTTGCTACATATAAGTATAGCTTAAGATTTCCATAATAAAAGTCATCATGCTCCTGGGCTTTGAAGGAAACAACGAACACTGTAACAAAATATCCTTGCAAACTCGTAAATAATCCCTGCTTGTTCTAATTGCCAGCCTGTCACTGGAACACCATGCACTTATGTATTCCCTCTTTTGTCAACCCCTTCAATATACATCCAGGGGATAATTTAGTTATTATATCAGGGAATCCTTAAACAGAGGGTTTTCTAACTGTGAAGTAACAGGTAAACATTACCATATCCATTGCAGGTCAAAACAATTACATGCTGGCATTTACCGCATATTAAATAAATTCCATGCATTCAAGTTTGACCGTAGCAGACTGCATTGTGCAGAAGTTCATTTAGACAACCATCAAGCTACAATGTAATAACACATTGGATTTTTCTTTTCTTCCAGTGACTCAAAGAATGTTTCTTTCCTCAGCATGTTGAGTGAAGTTCTCCATCAGGTCCTCCTCTGCTGATTGACAGCAGCAGTGGGTGGGCACAATAGCCAGCCTGCTATTGACTTTTGCCATTTGAACTGCCCAATAGCAGCCTAGCTATTCATTCACCTGCTTTTCTTTTTTATTTCTTTACTCTGACGGCAGCCGGCGGCACTGTCAAAATAATAATAAAAAAGATAGCAGGGGAATTACCAGATAGCAGGGGAGATAATGCTTCCCTGTTATCTGATGTTTTTATTTATTTGCATTCTGACAGCAGCCGCAAAAAAAAAACAGGGACTTGGCCGATATCAGACAACTGCCTGCTGTTTACATCCAGCTGCTTGTACAGTTGAATGTTAACAGAATATCGGTACCTGATATCAGTTATCGGCCTGAAATGTGGCCAATACTAAGTATCTGTACAGAAAAATCCATATTGGTCGATCCCTAGTAGGGACAGTGTGTCTTTTGAAAAAACACTATCCTGGTGTCCTGTTAAAGATGTGGGGGGTGAATATGTAACTACAAAAGAGTTAAAAAGTTACAGAGAAGGGCAACTAAATGAACGAGGGGCACAGAGGATCTCAACTAAATGAAAATATTACATGAACTGAATGTATGTTTCTTTGAGAAGAAGAGAGCTTTGAGGGATTAAGAGGGATTTGATTATCTTATATCAATACACATAGGGCCCAGATAGAGAATTGACTGGAAAGTTGCTTCTTTTATGGTCATCATAAAAGAAACATGGACAGATCTTGTGAGTAGGAGGAAAGAAGTATAATTTGTGCATATCAAAAAAGTTCTCTAAAATTTGTGAAAATGCTGTTTTCTACAGGAACTGATTATAGTCAGTTCCTGTAGGGGTGATCTTTATAAAAAAAATTGCTGTAACTATTTTGTATTCAGTGGTCATTGAAGCCTTGGTACCAAGTCCAAAGGAAGCAGCATTGGTATGTGTCATTTAACTTGACAATAACTCAGTTACGAACCTTTTGAACTGCAAAAATAATTTCAACATTTTTAAGGACATATAAAGCTTGCCAAGAGCAGTCACCACATGATTCTTGTTTTGATTATTATACTTTCTTGTAACACCTGAATTGTATCTGGAGATGCACACTTACAACTTTAGGATGTCGTGGTATTTTCAGGTTAAAAGCTTTTTTTGTGTTTTGTTGTTATGAGTTATGCCTCTAATCTGTATGTGATCACTGTGTGATAGCTAACATAGTGATTACATGATCTGGAACCATCTGGCTGGTTCTCAATAATTAGGTAGTGACAGGCGAGTTAGTTTCTAGCTGTCAAAAATGTAACATGATTGAACATTACCTCAGTACACAGCATCATGTAGGGAAATGTTAATATACAGATTTGCGGGCAGAAGCCATAATTACATTATCTTGGGAATTAGCATTGGGGTTTCAGGACTAAAAAAATAGGAAATATTTTATATAAATATGTTATATGCTGTAGAAGTGCGTGGCAATGCCATGATGTAATTTGGCAACACAGAACGCTCAGTTAGAGGGGGTTCCAGGATGTAAATACTTTTGCAGGGAAGAAACTGGCTTTTCAAGTTCTTCCAGGTTTTCCAGACTGTAGCGGGATGGACTCTCTAGTCCTTGTTGCCAATGACCAGTCTAGGTGGATCAGGTGGCTGAGAATACCCTTATTAGGATTCTGGACTAGAGCTCAGGGGAGTTGTGGGTGTGCAGGAGGCACACGGCCACAGGCAGATTCTGCTGCACATGCAAGCACATGTGGAACAGCTGTAGAAGGCTGGGAGAGGTCTAAAGGGTTGGTGACACCTGATGGACCAGTTGGAGAGACTGAGAGAAAGACAGT
The DNA here is from genome assembly GCF_000935625.1 of Nanorana parkeri. Classification (NCBI taxonomy): domain Eukaryota; kingdom Metazoa; phylum Chordata; class Amphibia; order Anura; family Dicroglossidae; genus Nanorana; species Nanorana parkeri. The sequence continues at coordinate 79,461 of NW_017307267.1, read as the reverse complement.
GACCCACGAGGGGTGATCACTGACACACTAGGAGCTGAGGAAAGCTACTGAGCGACAGTGAAGACTGTGTATGTGGAGAAATACAATAAAGTCCTCAGACTAACACACTGGGAGTGTATGGGACAACCTAATGTTGGGGAGACAGAAACACAAAGTTTTGACGAAAGTCAAATGAACTGCTATGTTGTATTATGCTGAAGAAAAGCAGATCTGTATGTGAGGTACATGGATTGTCAATCTTTGAGTGAATAAAGACTGTCCTTTTATTTTAAAGACAGCTTCAAGAGGGGTCTCTTAGTGCTCACCATTGTGCTAAATTCCCCAAACGACCACAATACTCTTCATATACTGTTTTCAGCCACCAAATTGGAGCTTTAGGGCCTGTTCACACCAAATACATTGGGCTCCATAGGGCAACCTTGCCCAATGCAGACCCTACACATAGACAAGCCAATCTGTTTTGTGTCCTATGATGTCACTTCACACCACTATGCATCCACTAGTGTTGGCTGTGAGGAAGTGGTGAATTACACAGATTTTAGTAAATCCCACTGTTTACCTTTGATAGTTGTTTAAACTTTACTGAAAGTCATTAAGTTCTATTAAAAAAAATAGTACTGCATGTTGTACTTTTGTCACTACACACTACTGCAATATGGTGGTGACATCTGACTTCAATGAAAATAAAGGCAGATTTCATAGTCTATGTATTGGCACTGCTCTTAGGCACTTTAGACATCAAGTTTTTTAGTTTACTTGTAACCTGTTGAAAAACAAAAACAGTTATTTACCTTGCTGAAATTTACTCATAGTTAATTTGATTGTTCTATCCAAGGTTCCAGTGAGACCCAGCCTGCCTGAAAGGACATACTTACTGGTGTGCTTTCTCATACATAAGCTTTAGTGCTCTGGAAATAATTTCTTGTAGTGCATGTTTGTTTATACAAAAAAAGTTTTTTGTGCATTTAATTTGAAAAAGTAATATAACATCAGTTTAATAACATAGACGCTTCAAGAAATAAAAGTAATCCAAAAACATGACATTTCCCTTAAATGAACAATTTATTTTCTCAGTTTTTAAAGTAACCATGTAAAACTTATTTCTAATAGCTCAGGCTATCAATCTCTATTACTGTTAGTTCTATGTCATGTTTAAAGGTGGCCATAAAGCTGTGCAAAGATTAGCAAAGGGGCATATGAGGAGGAAGAGATTATTGAGTTGTTAATTTTTCTGTTAATGAAAGTGCTGTGGGCAGTAAATAAGTGTTGGGCCCCACACTTCTCCTGACATATAAAGCAGCTATACTCAGAGATAAGATTCCCCTTCCATGGAATGTTTGATTCACTTGTGTTTATACTGTGGCTGTGCGTGGCAATGCCACTGTGTAATTTGTCAAAATAGTCACCTAGGACTCAGAGGAAGCAAATACTTTCACTGGGAAAGAGCTGGCTTTGCAGTTCTTTACAGGTTTTCCAGATTTGGCTTGGGTTCCTGCATCTGGTAGATTTCAAAGAGCATTGAGAGGGATGGAATCTACATTCCTGGGTCTGGGGTTTAGTAGTAACCAGCACCCAATAATTGTGCACCTGTGTACAACCCTTATGGAAAGGCTGCTGGGGAATGTTCAGGGCTACATCTGGGAGACAGAGGAAGTGTCTGCCCAGGAGTCAGGAGGACTCCATCCTAGAACTAGTCTGTGTGGCAAGTCTGTTGGATACAGCCTGTGTGTGAGAGGTTTAAAATGACAACCTGAAGTTGGTGAGACTTTAAAATTGTTGTTTTGCTGAATGACAAAGCTGTACTTTGTGTTAATAGTGTTAATATGTTGGAGAAGCCCCTGTTTGGGACAAATGTCTGTGGACTTTTAAATAAAAGTGGGCAAGAAGCCATAAAAATAAGAAGTTTGTGAGTGGACTACATCCTTAATGCACTACAACTTGAAGCTAAATCTCACAATACCTACACCCTTCTATAGAGACATAAAGAGGACCACAGATGTCCATGCATAGGTTTCCATTAAAATAATTATTTAAAACACCAGAAATAAAATACTGTAGAGGGGATTTGTCAAAGCTGAAGCAGACAGAATCCGTTTCTATCTTTCATTTTCACAGCGTTAAGTAGTATCAAGGTCTGGGCGTTTTTTACCTTAAAGTGGACGTTTATACCCTTTCACTAACAATAACAGCAGCATGCAGCTCTGCATGCTGATATACAACCATCTCACATTCATTAGTTAAACAAACTTGTTTTTTATTTATTTACAAACAGAGTTCATCTACTTCCTGGTCCAGTTCTGGCAAAATGATGTAAATGCCACAGCATTGCATCTTGGGAAGGTTACATCAGCAGAGCATTGCTGGGAAATCTCATCTCAGGGAAAGGCATATCCCTCCCCTGAGATGATGTGCATGGTCAGATGTCCTAGTCACATGTGCCAGATTTTCAGGAAGTAAAGGGAGAGCTAGTAACCTGCCCTTAGTTAACATGGCCACAGTCAGAAGACTGGGAAAGAAAAGAGAAATATGGTATGCAAAGAATAGAAAGCCGGCAATTATCTATAACTATGTGTCTGTAGATTGTAATTACTAAATATTGCCAAAGGTGTGTTTGTTGTTGTTTTAAAGGAGAACTATGGGGTCAGGGCTTTTCACCATAGTTCCCCTAAGGGTAGCGGGAGGACACAAACTAGAGACCTCCCGTCACCCTAAGCTCAGTATACCGCGAGCTACTGACCGCAGTATACTGAGATGCCGCAGCCGGGACGGACCCCAACCTTACTGTCGAGATCCACCCAGCTGCGGGATTGACAGCTGGCTCTGCCTATCTAGAGGCAGAGCCAGCTGTGCCCGCCCCCTCCCCCATCCGTTCCGCCAGTCAGCGCTGGATGATCGGACACGGGAGGGGGGGAATCCCTGCAGGGAGCTGTGAGTGACAGTCAGGGCTCTCTGCAGGGATAGATCGAGAAGTGAGCGAGCAATGCTATGTGTTCGCTCATTTCCCAATCTATTGAGCCGACCTGTAACAGTTTAATTGTCACAGGTCGGCTAAAACTATGAGGCTGAGTGATTTTCACTCACCTCATAGTTCTCCTTTAAAAATATGGGTAAAGGTCCACTTTATTGCATTCTCTCCATTAGGGTAAAAAATGCCCAGTACCTTTTTCTCTCCCTCTTCCCCCCCACACTTAGCTGTCAGCACCGCTTGTCCCCACTGCTGGTCCCAAAGTGATCCCCCATTCCCTGGACTTCCTGGTTGTGGGGGGAGGATACTGATGGCAGAGGAGCCATACGCTCCTTCTGCCATCAATCAAGCTGTTGGGCGGAGAGGAGGGTCATGGCCTACCGTAGGGCTGTGTGTGTCTATGGATGCACACAGCTACTGTGGGTACGGCCGGGAACAAGCATGCCGGGGTGCCTACACAGCAGCTGCTTAGCTGATGTAGGCACCCATGCATGGGGCAGGGGGAGAGCGCTGTGGAGACCCACTAGAAAATAAGAAATTGAAAACTTTTAAAGAAAAATGAAAGCAGTAATTGTACCGCCTTTGGTACAAAATTCCTGACATAATCATACCGCCAGGGAGGTTAATCACCACTGGAGTTTTTATTTTTTACTATACAATGAAAAAAGTACTAATTTGTTTAAAAAAACAGTTTTCCCTTTATTATGTTAGGAAACATTTATTATTATTACCCAATTTTCTGGTATATTTTTGGTATATTTGGGAAAATATAAAAGACGGGGTCACGTCAGGTAAATAGATACCAAACCTATCAAGCCTTAAAATTGCGCATGCCCAGGAAATCGCAAAGAAACTACCACACCCAAAATTGGCCATAGACGACGCTTTGAAAGGTTTTACCGCTCATCAGTTTAGTGTTAACAGTGATTGATGGCCCTAAAATTATTCCTCACACTCAGACATTTGTGATGATATGTAACAAGTGCTGCTTAATGGGCACAATCATCGTTTTTGCATGTAGGCACACCTATCGCATTTTTGTGCATCTATGTGTGGGTGGGGGACTTTAAAAAAATGTCATGGGTTTTTTTTGTTTGTGTACGTTTTATTTATTTTGTGACACATTTTTTTTTCACTTATTTTTTTTAATTATTTTTTTTTTACACTTAACTTTATTGTTATCACATAGGGGGATAATATTAAATTACATTGATGGGTCCTCTTTATGCAGACATCAGGGGTCTCTAAGACCTCTAATGTCACCTAGGGACCCCCAGAGAAGCTGATGAAGCACAGATCTGCTTCACTGGCAGATCTGTGAGTGACAGATGAATGCGCAAATGATGTAGCAAACATCACTTCCTGCATTCAGAGAATGGGGAGGAGAGCGGAAGGAGATTGTGTACTGATCTTCCTCCGTTTTATGAGCATGGAGCCACATGGAGCCACACTGCCGATCCTGGATCAGAGGTAAGGAGGGGGGCACAGAGAGATGCATCATACAAGCGATAGGACGTTTTTTACAGACGCCGGACCACTTGCATGTAAACAGCTATCGCTGGCTGTTTCAAATCTGGCAGTTTCCTGCTCGTGTGTGCCAGGGGGCACGCGTGAGCACGAAGGACGTTTAAAGACGCCCACCTGCATCTAGAAGGCTCCCGTCTGGCCATTTCTGAATGTTTGGAGGATGGGAGGTGGTTAAATATTTTTAAATATCAGCAAGACCAAGGTTTTTTTCAAATACAAACAAAATAGATATTATGGCTCTTCTAGATCAATATTATTTTATATTAAATTTCACGCATAGCTACATAAAATGCTTGGTATACAAGCCTCTGCATAAGAATTCCATATAATAGATTGTTTATTTGAAAACATAATTTTTGCCTTATAACTTAATATACAATTAAATCAAATTGATGTTTATGATATTGCTTTTCACAATAAACCTCATTACTACAAAAGATTACATTAAAGTCATAAATAATATCCTTTGGGGTTCTAAATATCAACATATTATAATTTTCCACAGTTCTAGTCATGGCATTTTAAATCATCACAAACATGTTTTACATATGCAGATTATTTCATATACACATCTCTCTGCAGATAGCAAAATGTGAAGGGACCCTTTGTACAGGGTTAGTTGCAATTTCCTGTTTTACTTTGTCTATAACTCAGTAAACCTCCCTATACGTCACTTATTGAATTCTGAAATTTTCAGTGTAAGAATCAAGATGGCAAGTGAGTACTAGCATAGTTTTTCTTTGTCCATTCAAGCATTATGCAGATTACTTAATAATGCAAAATCTATTCCACTGGTGATTCAATGTAGCTAAGTCTCTTATTCTGTCTCACATGTGAATATTCTTTATATTGACATATTATTGAACTTGTAAAATGTAGAATAAAGATTGAATCTTCAGTTCACTACATGCAGAATGGCAATTACTTCACACACCATGCAAAGACAAAGTCCATGCTCAAAGAAAGCATTTACTTTCTCCCCTTTTGAGTCACCTGGGGGATCCAGTAGAGATCCTGCTTTAATGTTTTAGGGATAAATTGGGGAAGAATCTCTTTTCACTAACATGTGGTTGAAATAATGGAAATGTACTATATTTATTAAGGCAGTGATATCACACAGGATATCCTTTGGAAATAGATCATACTACCTGTTTGAGTGCTGTAAAGCTTAGATAGGAACACTGTATGCATGCAACAAATGCAAGGGACCACACAAAATATCATCAATAGTAGCATGAAAAACATGAACTTTGGAAATGATGTGGATTGTTTTGTCATGGATTATGTATTTCTGCTTATACCAAATTCGACAAATTTACTTTAACTTACTTATTCATAGCTAACTACCTATTTCAATAGTATTGTGAATCATATTATAATATGAACTTTATCAATATATAAGCATTTTGCACTGGCTCTGTTTGATAATTTGTGTTAATAGGAAAGAGACCTGACTACCTTGAAACGCACACTAGATAAAGTTTTAGCCTCTGTCTATCCAGGATACTGAGATTTTCTCTCTAACATGATGGACATATACCTTGTCTTATCATGTATAAACATATGTATATACTTTGCTTATCAGTAAAACATTTTTGTCAACTATGAACACAGATGACAACTTCTAATGTGCATGTAGTTCTATCTGCCAGTGTTTGTAGATTACACTTTGGAAATTCCCTTCTTTATCTTGGATCTGATTTCTATACAATAAAAAAGCATAATCACAAAGCTATGATTTCCAATAATGATTTCGTAAATAGTAATCACACAGAATGAGATTACAATATTTGTGATACGCAGGTATGTACTGATGTTGTTTAATAAATGAGAAATCAGAAGGGAACCCAATAAGCATACAAATCCTAAGCCAGTGATTAGTTTGTAAGTAAGAACTGGCACCAATTTGAGCAGAGCCGAGAGCATATGAAAATATTGGTAAGGATGAATCTAATTAGGCCACTGCAGTGTTCTCAGGGTGACAGGGTACTCACAGAGATTCCTGTGATTCAAACAATCAAATATGAAAAAATGAATTTTATAGGATATCACCGCTTGTCAGCATATTCTAGTGATACAGAATAAGGAAAGAATGTTGTAGAAGGCTGAATACCGAATGAAGCAAAGAAGGGGGAGGAGAGAAGGGCAAAATACCAAACAATAAACACAGTGTAGCACAAGGAGCCACTGGATAGAATGGTTCCCTCCTCGCCTGTCTAGGGTTTACTGTTGTATTGCTGCCTCAAAAGCACTTACTGGCCCTCCACTGGTGACCGATAAAACTGATTTCCACACAGAAGATATGATGCTGATAAACTTTTATTGAAGAACTTTGGGAGAAATTGTTAGGGCACAGGACACCCAGGATGAAGTAGACTCCAAAAAAATATAGAACAAAGTACTGGCAGCCTGTACTTGAGCACCTGACTGTGTAGTACTTAATGTAATAGCTACTAGTCCTTTTCAGAATAGATCACCATGCTTCACTAGAAGATGAACTTCTCATTCTCCCCATACTTGTTGAAGTTGCTCCATGTCATCTCCATCCTCAAGCTTCACTCTCCAGGCCCAGTCCTAAGCTTCAATCTGAGCACATAGCTACCTCCCTGTGCAGCATGCATAGAAAGATCAGACAATCTACAGCATACCTCCCCCAGACAGGAGGCTCGGTGGGGGAGAGAGACACTCACAATGTCAGCCCCAAATATTTGTGTTCTCCCCCCAGCATGCACCACTGGTCATTTACCCCCTGGTGCTTGGCTAGGGAGACAAAGATATCCATAACCTTTATTGGTTGTTCCTCTCTATTGAAATGTCACACCCAGCAGCAGGCAGATACAAACAATAACAGAGAGCTTAGGGGAAACCAAATGAGCGCAGACTATCAAATCAAGATCACACTGACTACAGTCTGACAGCTCTAAATTTAAATAGTTACTCCTGCTTAATGCAGGGTGACTACACAAGCAAACCTTTACATTATGATAATGCAAAATGACTGACTTCTTAAACAAAACTACTAAACAAAAAAATTAAAATTGCATTAGCATGCAAGCTAAATCAATTACATACATTCATACAAGTAAAACAATTCAAGAGACAACTATGACTCAGGAAATATTATATGAAGAATCCAGGGGAAAATACCCTGAATTAATAATATTGTTAAACATACTAATCTACATCCTGAATCCACCTTTTTCTGTACAGCAGAAATAGGATATATAATGTTTTCCAAGAACCTACCCTTAACGACTTGAAGCAATTAGATGTCAGCCCAATCAGAAGAGACAATTTTTAAATTTATATAACAGAAGGGCAGTTAGATATTTATCCATAAATGCCAACTTAATAATATATCTGGCAGACAAGGGAGAAGGGATTTTACTAATCAACAGAGAGGATTAAATTAAGTAATTAGTGAAACTAATAGGAGACAATCCTATTTACACCTAGCTCAAGGGAGATCCAACTGGAGCATTCATTTCAGATTTAAAATCACTAATTCGAAAAAATCAGATACTTGGAAATGTTTAATAAGGCAAAATCTTATTTATTTACCTATAAAACATTCAGAATCCCAGTTTTCTACTACATACCTAAAATACCATAAGACATCACCAACCACCCTGAACATCCAATAGTTTGGCAAAAGGTTACCTAACATCTAATCTCTCAACCTATATTAATGTCTTTCTAAAAAAATATTAATCATCCACCCCTCCTACCTTAAAGATACTAGACAGATCATCAATATCCTATCTTCTGTTACATGGTTATTAGATTTTATTCTGGGAACATTAGATGTTACTTCCTTATATATAATTATAGACCATAATAAGGTTTGTGAAGATGTTGAACACTTCCTACACTGTCCACAGTTCACACTTCATCTTAGAAGGCATTAAGTTCCCTTTAACACATAATTACTTCCAAGAAGATAATACATTTTCTTACAAACCACTGGGACAGCGACGATATTTGCACCAAGCTACATCAACCTTTTAATGGCAGTCCAGTTCAATATGGACCCTACAATGGGACTTCAGTGCAGGCCTCATCCTATGGAAACACTTTATAGATTATAACATATTCATATGCAGGGACATTAGACAATTAGAACAATTTGTGAAAAATCTCAACCAAACGATCATAAAATCAATATAACATTAACTTACATCAAAACAAATATTATTTTAAATTTTACTATCAACAACAGTCACCTACACAATAAAACATGCCATCAATTGGTGCACACAAACAGCTTTATATTCTCTGGAAACTGCCACCCAAAAAAATGGTTACTAAATGTGCCTAGAAAACAGGAAACTATGCAGAATTTGCAGCAAACTGTCTGATGATATGGCATTGGCAGAATGACTTACTGATCAGTTAAACAAAGGGTTAATTGGAGAAACTTCTAACACAAAGTGCAGAGGAAGTCTCTAGGATAGAAAATATTACAAATCAATGCTGAAATCCATGTATAGAAAAAGAAAAATCAAAGAAAAACACTGACTTTAGCATCCTTTTCAACTATAGCTCTCAGGCCCACAAGTTTATAATATTATAAGGCAATACTGGAATATTTAAATGGGGGACAAAAAAGTAGGACCAGTTCTCACATATAAACCTTTTTCTTAAAAAAGGCTTCCAATCTGGTCATCTTCCAAAACAAGAAAAGGAACACATATGACCAATTAAAGGAGAATTTACCAGGTGCACAAACTGTATGGCCCATAAATGTATGAAAAAAAACCTTTAACAGGCAACAAAAGACAGCCTTCAAGTCCTCAAGTGCCAAAGGGAAGTTCACGATTAGAGATTCCCTGTTTTACGATGCCAAGGAAGTGTTATATTCTAGTCAATAACCTTGCAAAAAACAATATATGGCACAGACTAATAGGGACTTTAATAAAATAGGGATGAGAGATAACATTTATTGGTTTTTCAGAGGTAAACAAAAACACCCACTCTATCGACATTATAAGCAGGTACATAAAAGCAGTCTACAAAAAGGGTTGAAAGAGTACAGCAAAGTTACAGGCTGGAGTGACTTTATTAGAAATATGTCTATAGAGCAGACACCAGAAACTGCATCTTTAATATAGATTCCCTGAAACCATGAGGTCTTAACTCCAAAGTAGAATTATTTTCATTTTGATAAAATGATCATACTTGAAATTAGTCCATTGGATCAATCTACTTAGTAGCTATGCTCTTGGTCCATATATTCCACCTGATACAGTTTTCACTCTCAAAATCCACTTTAATAAACCAAACCATCTGTTACATTTTTATACAGCATTATCTCTATTATCTATTTATTTACTTTTCTGTTATACATTTATTGATACATGTGTATATATAGGTGTCTATTTTTTATACAAATATTTTTGAAACATATTTATGCATCATTACATGAGCCCAAATGTATTTATCTCTGCTCCATACAACTTAAATCCCACCAGCATACAATGGTTTATACTGCAAGTGCTCAAACAGGAGATCAGCAATGATGGCTGGACAAATCTTAACCTCTTAATGACCAGGAATTTTCACTTAGTTTAGTGAATGAGGTGAAGCTATGCTGACTTCTATTATCAAATCACGTGCAAGCACAAATTCTGTTTTTTTTTTAATTTCCTTGCATGTGATTGAGTATTCTTTGCAAAATTAATTTTCACCACATTTACTATATTCACTAAGCAAAGGACACATTTCCTTACAAAGTGAACAGTCTATATGCCTTCAGTAAATGAAACCCCCTGTGTCATAACACTGACACTAACCCAGGAAGAAAGCCCACTCCCTTGATGCTGAATAAATGTGTGAAGTGGTTGTAAAAGTATTCAGGAAGGGAACGGTATCTCTGAAACTGGTCAATGACCACTAGTTAACAGCTTACATCTGAGTGATCACATGTGCTGGGTTTCATTTCAGGTTGGGCATTTACCTGCCAACCATGAGCAAACAGTTTCCTGACAGGCCACAAAAACTGAGGACTGAGACTTTTTTCCATATACCCAGGCAGAGGGGTCTATTCACAAAGCTGCCGAGGGCAGCCGAGTGAATGTTTGTCTTATTAAAGGTCATCTGCCCACATAATCCCTGAAGAGGATTAATTCTAAATCCAACTTAAAAGAAAACAAAAAAAACAAAAAAATAAAATAAATCCACTATCATTCTTGCTGATACTTTACTTATGTCAGTTTCAGAGACATGTCAGTGAGCATTCAGTACTACTAATAGTCACAAGCTATCATTTAGCCATCATTCAGTAACTAATCTATATACACAAGCAGTATCCTAATTTATAGACAACATTAAGCCTAGTCCTGAAGAAGCAAATTACAGAGAAACGTGTCAACTGTGGGCAGTATGATTAATGTAACTAAGTTGTGCATATTTATGAATCTGTAAAAGATTGATTTGTACAATAGATTTTAAGTTGATATGATTTCATTGTGATATAAAATAAAAAGCTTTTTGTTTTTAACAATAAATAGGTGTACATTAAAGTGTATTTCCACTTTTGCAGTCAAATTTGAGAAAACCCCTCTATATGTTTGTTATTAGGGTTATTCACAAAAGGGTGAAGGGTTAGGAGAATGAAGGAGACGTGAACAATCTAGGCCAAAATAGCTGAACCGGAAAGTGATCTGAATTGGGGAATTTTTCCAAATCAGCTATTTTCTCCTGCCTTCTCCAAACTCTTCACCCTTTTGTGAATAACCCTGTAAGTGTTACTATTCACACAGCATACTGAAACATTATTTTTTTTAAAGTCTTACCTTTTAGATGTTTTGTTAAAGCAGACAGGGTGGCTGATTCCAGGTTTTTCTTAGCCCTTTCACAGTGGTCTGTCCTTATAGAAAGACTTGGAACTGAAATTTAAAGATTGTGTTTATCTGATAAGCATCATCAACAGCAATGGACAAGCCACCTTAGATCCCTCACCCCTCACAGCCCCTCTTAACATTTGAAAGAAATAGAAGCAAGAAGAAAATATAAACCTTAAATCCCTAATCCAAGTAAAAGTAATTTAAACGGCAAGAAGCATTTTTATTTTTGTATTATTGTTTTTGTTTATGCTATGTGAATGGGAACATGTAACAAATATAAAATAGGTGTTATCCCAATTATGCTGCAAAAGTGGAAATACCCTTTAGAGATTATCCTCAATATTGCATTTAAAGCCCTGTGGTTTGTTTTTTCCAACAATATATCATCTATTCTATTATTTTTTCTTATTTTAAACACACTTTGTGAGCATGTAGAAGATATACTTATGATTCATGTTGAACATTCCCTATTCTTTTGTCTCAAGCTTTCTCTTTGATCTGTTTTAACAAACCTAGCAACCCTTCTTTTGTAAGTTCAGAAGACAAATATGGTATGCATGTTTGTTTCAGTTAACAATTAGAAACCTGTCATTGAACATAAAACCAAGAATGCAGTCCCTTTTTAGATCACAAGGAGTTTCCATAAGAAAATAATGTAATTGTATTATTATTGTTGGAACTATTATATGTGGCAGCCAGTGCAGCAAATACAGTGGGCTTCAAGAGCTATCTTGCCAAATGGCTTATCTTTTGTAAATGTTATATTTTTGTGTGTATGGTATGTATCTACAGTATGGCATTAGTAGGATATTACAATAAAAGTATTCCATCTTTATTTAGGACAAACCATGATCTTTTAGAATGTTACTTTTAAAGGAGTCATAAAGTAAAGAAACAAAGAAGATTCATTCCAGTTTCCTGATAGAAATTGACCAGTAGTTTACTGTGGCTGTCCATGTTCCCACTGATGCAAAACTGTCCTTCTGATGGCCAATTCCTATCAATCTTTTATTAAGACTTAAGATTTACTACAGAAAAGGAGTACAGGCAGGTGTTTTACTACATAATTTAAGGTACCGCAGATGACATAGCAGGGTAAAATTTGCCAGCAGCAGAACATTGAAAATAGCAAGCTTAGGCTTAGATTTACTAGAGACAAATAGCACAGGCAGGTAGCTTACTGCTAGAATTAAGAATGCAGAGATCACAGTAGTGTAAAATTGGCCAGAAGCAGGACAGTTATAATTAGAGATCATAGGACTAACAGGTGTATTCCTAACTTTAATTTTATCTATGGGGATAGGGGGTGCAGGAAATGTTAGTGATATAATCTGAGGTGGTTCAAGTGCACATCGTTTTTGCCCTTCCCTTTTTTCTTCTATAAAATGATGATGTAAATAAAAGACAGCTTCAAGAACAAATGGTCAGTAACAAATTAATATACCATTTTTAACACCTCCAACAACCTAAAATAGAAAAATACCTGAGAAATGAAAACCCCCTAAAATAAAGGCCCTATCAACATACAGTATAATAAAAATCAATATGCCACCAAAATAAATGCAAACCCCAAACTACCAACCCTGAAACAAAAGCTCATTTTTAAAGGACAGTCTTGCAGCAAAAAAAGTTTCCTATTGACTGAACAGCAGCTAAAAGTGCCTGAAGACCTCAAATCAAACACAAAAAATAACTAGAATACTCACGGGTCTATTCACTAAGCTGCCGAGGGCAGCCGAGTGAACAACTGACCCCAAGTGAAGTGAGCCGAACACTGTTCGGCTATACCCGTCAGGCTGGTACTGCTGACTTCAGCCGTACATCGGCTGAAATCAGCCGTACATCGGCTTGTTGATTTATCTTTTTTTTTTCTTTATTCTGACAGAGCGATGTCAGAATAGAAAAAAAAAATTCCCATTGGAATGCATTGCTACATTCCTATTGGCTATTTCAATTTGCAATAGCCAATAGTAAACTAGCATTGTACCCGCCCTCTGCTGATGGACCTGATGGAGAACTGCAGTAGAGTGCGGGAGACTCCCGGGGGACCAGGGAGAGTTTGCTGTTTGGAGATCAGTGTCCCTGGTTAGCAGGTAACCTCTCTCTGCAAGTGGCCGGAGCCAGCCTTAAGATCAAAGGCCGGCTGCTCGGCCAGCTTCGGCTTTCAGCGTGGCTCAGCCGAGCCGTTGCATATGCGTTCGGCTCGACTGAGCCGCTCGGCCACGTACGGGAGCTGTACTGGCTATTGTGAATAGCCCGTACAGCACCCCTTCGGTTCTACTGAACCGAAAGGGTCCTGGGGCCGAAGCTAGCCGAAGATAGCCGAAGGATCGGCCGAAGCTACGGCTAGATCCTTCGGCAGCTTCATGAATAGACCCCTCAGTGGTTCTCACTATAAACTCAACTCAATCATCAAAAGGGATGTAGGATGTACAAATACAAATGCCACAATGTATCAAAAATATATACACATTTAATATATCCAAAAACGTGAATACAAAAACACCAATGAAAACATTTAAGGGAAGGACACTTGAAAAGTGTGGGCCAGCTTCGGCTTTCATCTCGGCGAGGCATATGTCTTTGGCTCGACTGAGCCGCTCAGCCGACTTCGGGAGCTGTACGGGCTATACTGAATAGCCCGTACAGCAGCCCTTTGGTTCTACTGAACCGAAGGGGTCCTGGGGCTGAAGCTAGCTGAAGGATCAGCCGAAGCTATGGCTAGATCCTTCGGCAGCTTTGTGAATAGGTCCCTATGTAAGTCTACTGAAAACAGCCCTAAAACAGTCCAGACTATGGAAGGAGAAGAATTATTTTGAACACCAGAATGGGGCCCCTACATGCAATTTAACTGGTAATTATTCAGGCATTTCCTAGCACTTATTTATGTTTGTTAAAAGTCTTGTCTATCTCACTGTTAGTGTATATAATAATGTGTTATTGCATTGCTAATAATTTCTTTCTAGATTTTGCTATATACCAATACATTTCTGTTGTTGTGTTGACCTTAAACTCAAGTGTGTGAATCATCTTAACCAAAGTAACTAGTAGGTGTGGAGGCTTATATAGCACATCATATCTAAAGATATTCATTCGGGTAACATGCCTTTCTATGGAGTTCAAGAATTACAATTAGGCAGTTAAATTTGAATTAATGACCGTGGTCAAGAACCACATGTGCATGTAAAATGCTTCTATTTACTGATTCAAGAACTGGCAATTAATACTAGTTTTGGTACAATAATATTTTAATGTTATTAAAATAAACAAAGTTATACAGTTGTTTGTAGAAAAGGCTGAAAAAACAGTAGCTCATAAAAGATAAGGTTGGAAAAAAGACAAAGGTCCTTTTGGTCCAGTGTGTGTGTGTGATTAGTTAACTATTGTAAGTGTGTAAATATATATATATATATATATATTTATTTCTTTATTTAGGCACACTACTGCATGGACATTATTGACTAGAGTATTCACAGGGATTGCGCTGCATGATATTTCAATTTCTTCCTGTAGTGCAGCTAGCATAGGTGTTTTTTATGTTATACCACATTCTTTAGTGTTCCTGACAGATATAAATTGAGCGGTGTTAAGTCTGGGGAATGTGGAGGGAATTCAACTGCACCTCTGCATCCTATCCAAAGTCCTGGAAGAATGTCATTGGGATTGGCTCTTATGTTTTGGTGGTAGTGAGGTGGTGCGTCATGTTGTTAAAAGTAAAATTGCTCATCCACATAAAGCGCACAGATGGGCGGTTCGTCAAAACTGCTCACAGTACTCCATTCTCCCATCAGCGTCATCTTCAATCATGCCGTGTAACAGTCTTGGGATGTAAAATTTCCAATGTGCTTCCTTTAGAATACATTGTATGCTTGATCTGCTAATTCCTGTCTTACGTGCACATTGTTTGACAGACTTTTGCCGTGAGCATGTAAACTGTTGCAACACTGTATCCAAGGAAGCAGGACTTGTTGCTGTGCAACGCCTCCCAGATCTTTGCTTGTGCACATCACAAACAGTGCCATCGGTTTTGAACTGATCATGAATCTGTGCGATTGTTAGTCGTGTAGGTGGTTCTATTCCAAACTCACGTTGCCATTGTCGTTGAACTTCACACACATTTTCAAATTTACAATACCACTTTAAAATGGTCATGCGTTGCTCGGATGTCAAACGAGCCTCTGCCAGATTCTTTGACTCTCTCCTGATGGTCACATAATGATATCAACAATGGTGCGACTACTGATATCTTTAGAAGATATGTGCGTTTTGTTTAAAAAAAAAATCCTTTTTCAGGAGGAAGTTTTGTTATTTGGATATTCGGATGTATCTGAATTTCCAAATTAAAACGATCCGGAATTTCAGAAAATTACATTTTGGACGCATTTTGTTAGTGGTGGTCTGTACGCATTTTGATTTATAGACACATTTTTGTTGCAGCAAAGTGACATTAGACAAAATCAAAAAATTTGTTTTTAAATGTCACTTTGCTGCAACAAAACGACAATTCGTACAGACTACAAACGAAACAAAACTAAACACATTTTTTTGCCGGTGCACATGTCTAATCTTTAGAGGAAACATAATACTACACATTGCTACCATAATTCAATACTGGTTTTAAAAAAGGGTATAGATAGCAACTGTTGAGGTGTGTATACATTTTACATTTTTTTGGGCCCCTCTGTGTGTAAATATATATATATATATATAGAGAGATATATAGATATATAAATATATAATATCTATATATAGGTATAGATCGTTTGCATTACATATAATTGAATCTGATAAAAAAAGTTGGTTTACACTTACCTTTTATTGACTCCAGGCTCCCTTAGGTACCAAAACACAAAACAAACATCAAATCTAGCAGATAACTCCCTATAGTTTTTCAGCCAGTTTTGTTAGATACATTTCTTGTAACGTGGAAATCTGCAACCTTCAGTTTCGTGAATAAAGCCTTAATAGTTTATATTACTGCTTTTTTTGTAACAGTACTAGAACTTCAGCACAATTAATTACCTCAGTGGTTCCCACATTTAAAGATGAAGAAATCTAATTTCTAATTTTTGAATCACAAATTGAACTACATACCATACTGCGGGTGAACAAACTAAACTTTAAAATCAACACATTAAATGCAAATATAAATTGAGCAATTAGATTCTAATTTATTCACACAAAAATGTAAAAGGCAAAATAAATCCCAATTGTGAACATAAAATTCAATGACTCCTTTGCTCCTGCTTTATGATTTTGTCAAGATGTCTAATTTTCTTGGTGACTGTGATCTGCAGGACTGCCTGTGGATTTAGGCATTTCTTAGGGAGATCTCACTTCACAAATGCCACAATTTACATGGAAGTAACTTGGGACAAGTAAATGTCACTGTGTAGTTGCTCACTTTCAATAACAATAACATCACACCTTTCTAGTATGAGTGAATTAATAGATTGGGCTGCCAGAATATGGAGAAACAAACACACACAATGGAGATATTTCTCTCTTGACTCGGGCAATGGGAGACTGTAGAGTGCTTGAGGTAAACATTAGCTTATGTTTGTGCTGCACAGCTCAGTCCTTTGCATTATATACAGGGATGGCAATAAGGGAGGTGTTTGATTGCTGGATAAAGCAGGGATAAGCACAGGATTGACGGAGTGAACTCAAGTGATGGAAGGCGGCATTGTATGTGTGAGAAGAGGTGACGGGTGAGCTGAGAGACCTTGATGAGTGATATACTAACAGAATCTCACAATCATTAATTTATGAGTGAAATAATACACAATGATAATGTCAGATGTCCATTATAATGCTTTCAAAAACAATACTCTGACAATAAGTTACTTACCTCACCTATATGTTAATTCTGCTATTCTCCATTTTTGATTAAATAAACAATGAGCCTACTATCTATGCAACACAACCATCTATGACCACTGCTCAAGGCATGCTGGCAGAAGTAGTGCCTCATTACTAACCACTTAAAGACCAGGGTGTTAAACCCCCTTCCTGGCCAGACCTTTTTTTAGTATTCAGCGCTGCAGTACTTTTACATTTATTCAGTCATGCAATGCTTTACTGAAATGAATTTTATATCATTTGTTTGGGGACAGATAGAGCTTTCTTTTGGTGGTATTTATTCACCACCAAGGTTTCTATTTTTTACTATTTAACCAAAAAGTAGCAAACATTTTGAGAAAAAATCTGTTTCCCTATGAAAAGTTATGAAACATTTATTATCACCCTAATTTTTTGGTTAAATATAAAAGACAGGTTCATGTTAGGTAAACATACATGAAACATGTCAAGCCTTAAAATTGCGCGCGCCTGCAAAATCACAAAAAACTAAGACATCCAAAATTGGCCATAGGCAACGCTTTAAAAGCTTTTACCTCATCAGATAAGTGTTATCAGTGATTGATGGCCCTAGAATTATTGATTTCACTCCAACATTCATGGTAATATGTAACATGTGTGGCACAATGGGCGTAATCACCGTTTCAACACGTAGGCGCACCAGACGCATGTTTGCGTGTGTATGTGGGAGGCTGGGGACTTTAAAACATGTTTTTGGAATACAGTAAAATGGTGGCACTGTGGAGTGGAGGATGTCTTATAACAGTATTGGGTTTCAAATGTAGCACATTAGGAAAGCACTTTATTGATTATATAATTAGTTGTCATAGGTGTCAGACTGACCTTACAACACTACAGCGGTGTTTACAGTTCAGAAACTGCATCTGTTGTTGATACTAATACATTATACTTTTTATATAGAGATAGAATATTTGTATCAAATATGCTCCTATTTAGTCATTGCCAAGTTTCTCTTCTTGTATTCTTGTACGTGTCTCCTGGCTTTTAAAATGAAACAAGACTCCTGCACTTGCCAAGGGATAAAACAACGTATTCACAATTACTCGATAATATCAGTCTAATAAAATTAAAAGGGACAAGCACTTGGCTTATTTGTCAGTACAGGAGAGCATAATGCACACAGACTAGAATGGAAGGACTGGTAGCTCAATCATCCATCAATAAAAGTAAAATCCTCTACTCCAGGGGTGGGGAACCTTTTTTCTGCCAAGGGCCATTTGGATATTTATAGCATCATTCATGGGCCATACAAAATTATCAACTTAAAAACGAGCCTGCTATATTTGGTCAAACATTTAATTAACTCACCCCTAATGTGATGGCTGGAACTGCTTCTCTTTGGTGAGGCGTGTGCAGTTTATTGTTTGGGGCAGGGGGGATTTTGCCACCAGTGGTGACTGTATCTGTGAAAACATGCATTCCCAGTGAGATTGACTCACCAACACACACAGGTCATGTCCAGTACAGTAGCAAAGCCAATCCCACCCGTTCTCTCTATCAGCAACTCCTACAGCCTCTCACCTCTTTCTGTGTACAGATCCAAAACCATATCACTCCCTTCCTCTGTGTGAAGCTCCTTTGGCCTCTCACCCCTTTTCTGTGGGTTTAGCTCCTCACATCATCTCACTCCTGCCTTCTATATGCAGCTCAGACCATTTCACCTGTCTCCCCACACCTCTTATCGCTCTTCTACCGGCCTGGGCTATACTAAGTATGGTAAGTTTACACTTTCCAGCAATAACTAAATGCTATCTCCTCATCCGGCTCTTCACCCTCACTAGTGCTGCTGTGTTGGGCAAACTTCAGGAGGGGAGGGGAAGGGTGGGCTGTATGTGTCCTAGTGTGCTGCAGGCCAGGAGAGGTGGCCTGAATGTGTCTGATGCTTCAGGAGAGGAGGGGTGAGCTGAAGAATCCAAAGCTTCAGGAGGGAAGGGGAAGGCCAAATGTGTTGTACGCTGCAGGCGGGGAAGGGCGGATCACCCCCTCCAGTCTACAGCTTCACACTAGCAAGTGTTGGGGAGCTGACTCATGATTACCCAGCATTAGATTGGCGAACGACTGGTAGATTGCGATCGACCTAATGGGCACCCCTGCCATAATTGATTGAATTCTGAGTCCCGTCTTCAGTTGCCTTGGCAGGGCCAGACCATATGATTTTGTGGGCCTTATATGGCCCATGGGGTGGACATTCTCCATCCCTGCTCTACTCTATTAGCCAGGTAAAACTTTATTGCTGAGGGAGTTCACACTAGATCTGTAAGTTCCTAAGGTGCCATTAGCTTGGGGCCACCGATTTCACAGGTCAGGAAAAACATCCACACATGCTCATGTATCCCTGCATAAATACCTCTACCTTATAACTGTTTGTCAACACACATTTTGGAGGATAAAGCTCTCTTTCATCAGGAATAGATATATAAGGATTTCAGTACTCTCCTCCAGCAGAAGGGTGTACAAGGGGTTAAAGCTAGGGTTCTAAAGAAAGGATAGGAATCTTCATAGACCAGTCCTGATGAAGGAGAGAGGTAGCTCTCTAAAACAGATTGAGGTTTTACTGATTTATTGAATAGAGGATTTTAAGTTTATTGACAAATAATTATATAATAATATAATTGAACTACCAGATCTGCTATCTTAAACTGTGTACATTAAATTCTTTTGTATTGACAGTTAACTAAGCCAAGTATTGTTTTTGTGTATTTCATTGTATTGATATCATCAAATTATTGTGGGCACATTATTTGTTTTATCCCGTGATGACCTCAACAGTCTCACTTTTTTTTTATACAGTGAGATAGATAGGGATCTGTGTTTTAGACTGCAGCAGCTGTCATTTTATGACAAAATTACCTTTTTACTCTAAGCTCCCCATTTTTCTTTTCTTTTCTATTTCAGCTAACTTGTATTATTGTTTTCTTCCAATCTACCTAGACCTTGCTTTCTTCCAAAAGATGGGTGTACATTATTATATTTTTTTTTGTTCAGCTGCTGGGCTGAACGAAGATAAATCTACAGATTCCTCTATCCATGCTAAACACTGTGGATGGAGAAAACTCCTGCAGTAACTATTGCATTTTGACAGTTTGTCCCACCAGCTATCAAAAATAACTGGACGGTGCCTGCATCTGATTGAATGCAGACACTATTCGGCCCGTCATTTCCACTTGGCTCCTTCAATTTTTCAAAGGATATTGGGTGAGAGCTGGCAGATAAGGCCACGCATTGAGCAGATTTTTTTCAGTTCATCAAGAATCAACTGAAATTCACTCTGTGTATACCCAGTTTAAGCATAATCTCTCTAGTGTGTTCTGCTTGCACCTAACCTCTATTCTGTTAAACTCTCTGGCTTTTAATTATTGCCGCCCCTTTGCTAATAGTCTGCCTGGCAAAAACCTTAGCCAACTCTTTTTGACAATTCAGTCATATGTAGCTCTTCCTTGCTGAAAAATTGCTTCTTTGTTAAGACAAGATAATCTGGTGTTTACGTTCTTGGGGGCATCTGAATACTAATGTACACATACTGTATACAATATCCTCAATAGGTGGCATTAAAAGGTTAAGCACACTGCACCACATCAGTTTTGGCTCTCTGGTTTCAAAAGAGAAACCATTACATGTGTAAAACACATGGCTCCGCCCAGCTGTCAGAAGCAGGCTATCGGCCGGCCAATGGCCCACCATTCGGCCAGCTTCGGCTTTCAGCGTGGCTCAGTCGAGCCGAGGCATATGCCTTCGGCTCGACTGAACCGCTCGGCCAACTTCGGGAGCTGTACGGGCTATAGGGAATACAGAGCTGTAGCTAGCTCCTTTTGCGCCCGAGGCAAAAACAGGAAATTGTGCCATCCAACAGACCTGTGTGGTATGTGACGTCATGCGCACTGTCTCTAGGATGGTGGAGTGCATGCTCAGAATGCGATTGTGGTCAAATTCATAATAGCATTAAAATTTGTTTTGTTTGACGACACTAATGAAAACATTTTTAGATTCCGTTCATTTCGTCCAAAACACATTTTTAGCCTTTGCACATGTCTAGTAATGTGTGTGTGTGTGGGGGGGGGGGGGTTTTTTTTCACTGTTGGGGGGCTTCATGGAAATATCAGGGGACTAAACTGACCCCTGAAATTTCCCTTTTGAAATAGAAAGAGAAATTGAGGACACAGAGTCCTCTACCCATACTGGTGGGGGAGAGCAGCTGTCACGCTCGTTCTTGGCACCTCCGGTCTATCCAGCGCCGCGGCTTCGGCCATGACGTCACACAGGGCTCCGCCCCCTGGCCACGGCTTTCTCTCATAAACCCAGCGGAGGCAATCACTCGGCGTTCAGTCAATGTGGAACGTCGAGCGATTTGCCTCCACTGTCTCCACTGAACCAGTCCGGCTCCCGCACGCTGCTCAGCCTGCAGTGCACTCGGACACTACTGTGCCTCTCAGCCTTTGCAGGGGAAAGACATCTTCACGGGTTGACACCTTAAACCGCAAGTATCAGGGCCCTGGCTCTACAAGGGACTACATGTTCAGTTGCCTGAACCTATACTGCTGAAGTATTGCCTGTCTAAGCTAAATACCTGCATCAATTCATACTGCTGGAGTATTGCCTGTCTAAGCTAAATAACTGCATTTATCCATACTGCTGAAGTATTGCCTGCCTTAGCTAAATACTTGCATTAATTTATACCGCTGAAGTATTGCCTGTCTAAGCTAAATACCTGCATCATTTCATACTGCTGGAGTATTGCCTGTCTAAACTAAATACCTGCATCAATTCATACTGCTGAAATATTGCCTGTCTATGATATATATTTGCATTAATCCATACTGCTGAACTATTGCCTGGATGTGCTATTAGCTATAGTGAGCCCAGCAGCTGTGGTAGTGTCTGCAGTTATATCAATCTATAGACTCCCAAGCTGTTTCATACTACAGTCCCATCAGACCCCCTTCACACTAAAATTAACTTCCCTTAATTCTAGGCTGGGATACATGATGTGGAACGGCTCCCCATCGCACTGAGTGTGTAGGGAGTCGCCTGACTGATCCAATTCTATACAGCCTACTCAACAGTTCTGCAGCTGCAGTCCAATTCCCATCAACCCGCTTGATTGTGATAGCAGCAGGGATCTGAGGAGAAGCTGTAGCCTGTGCCGCTCCTCTTCTCCCTGCCGAGCCGCCGCTGTGTTGGCCGCCTGGCGCCCCTCTTACCAATGGCGCCAGTGCCTCACTCACCCCATGGTAGCTACAGACCTGAGGGAATAGCTCGTACAGCAGCCCTTCGGTTCTACTTATTTATTTATTTTCAATCATAATATTTTATCTAATAACTATATAATAAATATCTCAATAAAAAATGAAATAACAATGTACTCTCCTATAACATTGTAATGTTGTTAATTTTTTTTTTGCTTATTTGTTATCTGGCAATTCTGATCAATGCAGCAAATGATCTATATGTATGTTACTGCTTGGTTTTATAATTGGGTAAACCAATAAAAATAAATATATTATATTAATATATCTGCTGCAGATATTATATCTGTTTTTAATACCTTTATTACATTATTATTTCTCTTTGTTTATAGCCTGTGAGATAATTGACCCAGAGATAAGTATCATGTGAGCAAAAGGAGCATCCAGATTATCAGACTTTGGCCAAATTTATAAAGGTTTTATGAAGCTTACCACATAAACATTTTGATATGGCACCACATAATCAAAGAAAAGGAATTATAGTGCTAGTCACTAAAAGTGAAACAGCATAGTATTATAGTAAACTATCCACAAAAGACAAATAACCTTTGTGCTACTGACTGATTCCTGTACCCGCTTTTAAATGTAGTATGAGATACATTATTAATGTTTTCCCTCCTTCTTGTTCTTCCATTTCTATTATTTATTAGAAGTATAGCATTATTATTATTAGTAGTAGTAGTCGTAAAAGTGGTAGTGGTATTACCTCTAAACCCATTTCAGCAGCTTTAACATGAACACTGGCATGTTTAAAAAAATATGACCTGTAAAATATATACCTGAAAAAGATCATGCATCTGTAAACATAAATACAAAAAAAACACCACACAATATCCATTTATTTTGAAAGGTCAGAAATATACTCTTAAGGCACAAGTTTAAGTTATTGTGTCTTTAGATGATTTCTGTGAAATGCAGAGAGACAGGTTATAGTGGCAAAATATTATGAGCAAGATTTCCAACAGTTGCTATGGTCACCAGCAAATCACTGTTTGAAGAACCTAATGCTTAGAGTCCAAACAACTGATTATTTGCAGTAAAAACAGCAGGCTGTAAAGACATGTAACATGTGGAGTGATTTAAACTACAGAGAAGCACACAAAGATCTGTACTTAATTTTAATTGTTATTGTTGAGAAAAAATATGCAATATTTACACTTCAAAATTGATTATTTACAGTTCACAGTTAAAATTCAGGGCTACTTGTTCACTAATTAACCAGTTAAACTATAAAGCTATTTTCACATTTCAACTATAGCCTATTTATCTGGAAATACCTGTATTACAGAGGTGAGCATTTTTATTTGAGGAGTTGTGAGGGAAAATACAATGAGGTTTTCTTTTGGTGATACTTTCTTCCTAGAGTTTTTTATTTACAATTTGAAAGAGGGAAATACAATATTCTGTTTTCCAGTTTAATAAGTGACAATTTTAAACAGAAAGCATTATATTTTGGCTCTCTCAGGGGCATAGTATCTTTCACAGGCATGTTTGTTTTTTTGTTTTTTGGCTTTCGTTTTTTGTGTTTATGGGTATATTTGGCTTTGCAAGTTTTATTGCATTATTATCTGACAATCATTTTGTCAGTCTCAATCATTTGAAAGACTTTGAATATTGAAATTAGTTTTTCTCTATTCACTTACCTTATGACTAAATTGGATCTATAATCTGTTTGGGCATGTCATTATTGCACTTGATCTACTTATTTTGACATATATTTACTTGTCTTTATAGGAATACATTTTTTAATTCACATTTTATTTTTTGCATAATCACTCACATTTACTAATTTAATAAGTTATCGCTACCATCACACAACTTAATGTCCCAAAAGGGATGCATTTATTGATATGACCAGTATTGCTAGATACCTTGCATTACCTTTAAGGTTATGACTAATAGTATAGTATATATATCTAACATCCCTTTTTTGCTTCCCTCTGTGGCCTCCCCCGATCCCAGGGGTTAGCCTGGTCTCCAATGTCATCTGGCTCATCTTGCTGTGTGGTCCACCAAGTTGCAGGTCCATTATTATTATTTTTGCCATTTAATCTTATAATGGTAATGTTTGATGTCTACTACAATATGGACACTGATGTTTTGCATCAATTAAATAGTTCTCTAGGATTAAAGTCCTCCTGAGGAAGTCTCCAAAGTGATGAAACATGTTGAGGCTGTCACGTACCGCAGGGCAGAGCCCCTTGCGCCAGGTCTGGATCCCAGCAGCAGGAAGCAGGTGAGATAACCAGTCCAAATACAAAGTCCAAGGGAATGAGACAAGCCGTTGTAATGCAGTTCCGTGTTCAAAGCAAGCAGCGTAGAATCAGTAGTCCAGAAAACAGTCCATGGGTCAGGTAGCCTGGAGTCCAAAACTGGGGGTAGGAATGCAGGAACAGGGGACAAAGATACAGGAACCTAGCACTGAGCTAGTAGTGTTGTGAGGTTTTAAAGCCCAGGACTGGATGTAACGCTCCTGTTCCTGTGGAAACAGAGGTGGAGTTAGGTGCTCAGTGTATTGCTGAAGGCTTGTGTTCCTTGGGAGGCAGCAAGTTTTTGCATGTTGCCAGTTGCTGTGCATGCTGGATCTCAATTGGGGGTTATAGGCATCACACCACAGAACCATGCATCTGAGGCACAGCCACAGCACAGCCACAGCACAGCCACAGCAGAGAAATGCTGGGAACGTGTCTGTGGTCTCAGGAGTTCTGGAGAGCGGTGTCACACACTGTGGCTGCCAGGTGAGGGACGCCTCTGTGCGCCATGAAAGAGGCACCCAGAGAAATCATAGTTTTCCAATATTTCCACAACAAACAACTATACTACTGCAACATAATCTGTATTGTATGGCATATGGACCCCCATATCCAACTTTTGCATTTAACATTTTGCATTTGTATCAATTGTTATGATCAACTTGAACAAAAACAGTTTTTAATATGTTACCAAGTTTACAGTGAGAACGTAGTTTTCTTTAAAAAAAAAACCTCTTCAAAATGTTTGGATACTTGGGATATATATATATATAT
>NW_017307267.1:48038-53751 GCF_000935625.1 Nanorana parkeri | reverse complement strand
TATCTCTCATATATATATATATATATATATGTTATTGGGGTTGTGAAACAATGCTCTTCTACTGTGCATCGATAAATGTAATCCAAAGCGTTACTAGACATATAAAGTGCTAATATTATTGTACTATTTGTCCCATTTATTATGACCTCAAAATATATTTTTGATACAGTGGATGGCAAAATTATTTATGGATGAAGTTAAGGCATTTTAAAGAATTGAAAGAAAAGCCTTGGAGGGAACGGAAGGAAAAAATGTGTTAAATACGGTTAGTTAGCGACAAGAAGGGAAACAAAGGGTTAATAAGGGGTTAAAAAGTAAAGAATTTTATTTTAAAAAAAAGTATTTTCTATTTTGAAGTCTTTTTTTAAGTTTTTGTGAGCAAAAACAGATTTTAAAAGGTACCCACTGCAAAATACCAGTGATTGCAATTATGATTTATAATCAATATCTGCATGTGTCAGATACTGCACATAATAAATATCCAAAAAAACAGTATACCTTTGATTGACAAAGAGTAATAATGCATAAAGTACTTCAAATATACTGTAATTGATAGTTGATCCACAAATTGAAAGATTCCCATAGGCAAGCAGAGGGGCACATTAGGAGAGGCCAGGTGACTAGATATCCAAAAAGGGTCTTAAAGGCTTTGGAAAATGTATAGTAATATTTAATTACATAATACATTATTTGTGAACAAAGAATGCTCCAATTTTGAGGGGAACATTAACCCTATATGGTTCATTAAAGACTTCTTCATAACACATGTCCAAAGTCAGGTCCCCAATGGATGGGACTAATCCACAAGGAAGAATGTCCAGAACAAAGCATATTCCCAAGAGCTCAAATAAATAATTTTAAATCTACTGGGCTGCTCATTTTAGTCAACTAGTAGCCCAGTTTACAAATAGAGAGAGAACATATCTGGCAGTTAGGTTGCAACAGGGGAATTCCATGCCTTCCACCAAATATTTTGGGCTCCAGCTGAGAAAGGGATTGCTGCAAGTGGTCTGGGAGTGAGAGTACTCACTTAAATATGCCCCCACCATGTACACTACCTTCACTAACAATCAGCAACATGTGGCATCAGGCATGATGTGGGCACTCAAGGGGCCAATATCTGGAAGTACATTCAGAGAGAGGCGTGGTTATTAACTCCATCCACCAAGCCCAGCAGATCACCCAAATAATTATCGGCATGGAAACCACTGGCCTATAGCATGGTGGAGGAGTGGACCACAGGTGGGAGAGTGAAGCACAGCTGATAGGCTGAGGGGAAGGGGAAAAATAAGGAAACATCCCCCTCCTATAACTACATAAAGCTGTATGTCCCCAAAGCTGGCACTCATATGCTTGTCCAATAAAGGGAAATTAGAGTACCCAAAGTTCAAATATATGTAATGCATTGAAGATATAATGCAGAATCCAATTAATTTCAATGATGGTCAATTAATTTAAATGAATAAAATGATAGTCAGTACCCCCAGAATTAACACTATGGGGGTTATTCACAAAAGGGTGAAGAGTTTGGAGAAGGCAGGAGAAGTGAACAATCTAGTCCAAAATAGCTGATTTGGGAAAATTCTCCAATTCAGCTCACTTTCTAGATTGTTCACTTCTCCTGCCTTCTCCAAACTCTTCACTTTTGTGAATAACCCTGTATATGTCACATTTAGATATGTGGATTAAACAAATATTCACAGGAGGTTAATTTAGTTCTTGGGGGATTTCCTACAAAAAAAGGGTTTATTACTTCACATGTCATTCAGGCCAGGGACTAACTTTCAAGGACTGTATTGTAGTTGTGTTCAAGGCGGCCAACATGCCTTGGAGTAGAGAGCCCCGTATTAGTGATTGAATATACGCGATGATAAATTTTACATCGAAACAGTTTCTTTGTTTTCCTTTTTTCCATAAAAAGCAATGCTGCATCATGTCATGAAATAGATGATGCCTTTTGTCCAGCAATCAACAATTTACCTTGATTTAAATACTTTAGTATCTGGTAAGACAATGGTGTCAGCCTCTCTTATCTAGAGACACTAACTGCATGTTCCAAGCCTATAAGTGCCTTTAGGGGTCATCTGTATCACTGCTCTGATAGTGGCTATGAACAACCATATCTCTCAGGGTACTTATAAACATACTTTCTGATTATTTTATCACTGATGAGTGGTAAGTAAAGGCAACTTTTTTCAAGATAGTCATACTTGCACATGATACAAGAAAGAAAAAGGTGAGATGAGCCAATAGGAGTCAACTCAAAGTGCAGCTGCTCAAGAAGGTTCGGAGAGTCAATATTTAGTACAAATTTATAAATGTATTAAGTATTAAAAAAGAGATTTTTGGACACACTCAATGCACCTGTAAAACCAACACCCAATAAACGTCTAAAAAACGGTCATTGCAACAACCCGTTCACTCATAAAGAAACACACACATTCACTCTTGGACGAGCTCATCAGCCTATTGTGTAATGCCGGATGGTCCTCAAAGATGCTTGAGGAGACAGCGCTTTGACAGTAGTTTAAAGAATGAATAAACTTCAAAAGGGGTTAAGCTAATGGGTCTAGGGTCCTTATTCAGTTTATGTCTGAATCTTCCCGAGAGTTTTCATGGGGTTGTAGTCCCTGAGGCTGGTAATGTAGCCACTTAACTGTTACATTTGTAACATTAGCTCATGATTTAGAGCGGACGATATTGGGAGCATATAGCTTGATTGAAGATCAGTTTTAAAGACTCAAGAAACTTAGGTGATAGCCCGGTATGTCATAGATAGTAGTAGTGTATTGCTTCACCATGTAGTTTGTCTTCAAGAGTATGTGATGTCTCGTTTATTCAAGCTGCTCCCAATAAACTTCTTTGGTGTAGGGTTGATTGATCCGTCTGCAGGGAAAGTCAGCCGCAGTGCTCTTGCATAATCTCCTTAGAGCATGACGTGATGTTTAGAGAAGGTCCCAACCAGTTTTTAGTTTTATCAATAGAATTAGCTTGCTGTCACGCTGTTTGGTAATTTCCAAGCCAGGAAATAAGGTGCCTGACATGCAGGTGCTTAGTCAGCTTAGCGTCCACAACCAAATGACGTGTTTTGCCCCGCCTCTTTACTCAGGGCTTCGTCAGATCTGACGAAGCCCTGAGTAAAGAGGCGGGTCGAAATGCGTCAGATCTATTATGTAGAATAATAAGTATAGACCTTACAGTTTCTTTCTTTTAGCACTCAATAGTTCAGACAAGCCTATCCCTGGGGGATGTAGCTTCCCTTGTGAAATAATTTTCACTGGAACAGTTTATCCTCAAGTTACTGTCTGTATGGTATACTGTATATCAGTGGCATATGGTGAGCACTGTAGGCATGGGGGGAGGGTCAGTAAACATGTCTGTCATGTTTACATACCCCTTTATTGCACATAGAAATGCTCAGTTTTTTATTTAGACCCCTAATATTTCCCAAAAGACCCCTGACAGGACAATAAAAAAGAATGAAATAAATAAATATTAAAATTAGAAAGATAATTAAACATTACATGCATTGTGGAAATTAATGTTATGTAGTGCACCAAGTAGTGTTGTAGTAGATCAACTGCACTCCATACAGCATTATAACCTTGCACAATAGTGGTGCTCGCATTGATAACATGGATGGCACAGTGTAATCTCAAAATATTGGATACGAGATAACCAGCACTCACAAGATTCAAAGTGAAAATTTAAAAACGACTTAATTGAACATGCGTCACATGCATCATCAAAGCCAAAGTTTTGGAGCCACGCAGGGTCCCTTCATCAGGGCAACATAGTGACCATAGTGGTTGTGGTATGGAGTTTCAGAGGTTGGGAGAGACTCTGGAGAAGTCCTTAGGGGAGCATGAGAGTTGTTGACGTGGGATGTGTTTGTATCCAGTCTACTAGACACTTTGTTACTGTTCAAGGCTGATCTCATCAGTACACAAGTGAGTGCAACAAATTACCCTTTCTTTTATCCCCGTGCCCACCATTTTCACTGTGCTAGGTTGTGTTTCTCTTGTTCTTTGTTTTCGTTTCTCCAGATACAGTTTTCTCACAGAACATCCTAACCTGTGACCACCAGAGCCACACACCTATACCAACACCACCCTCTCTGACCTTTTTGGAGTTCACTTTTTGGACAACTAACTTTCACTTGGTCTAAGGTTAGCTTCCTAAACATGGAAGAAGTCTGTGCACATCATATTACTATAATAATGCAATCTAGAAAAGGACAAACAGGGCTCAGTAATTAGTAGATGTCAGTACACAACTCTCAAAGATGGCCATATGAATATTGTGCAGATGAAGTTTTACATGTCATATATATGATGGGGTTTAACATTACAATGTGTAGCATCCTTCTCACAGTAATGTACTAATGTTTATGCATTTGTTGATCATTATTTGTTTTCTTTAGTCTGTCTACTGTATACATTGTATTACTGGGTTTGCTATGTACATTCTTTGCTGTGTATACATTGTCCTGTGTGTGCACTGTGCAGTGTGTACGCTGTGTACACTCCATGCTGTGTATGCTCTGTGTTTTCTGTATCCTATACAATGTAAGTTGTGTTTGCTCTGTTCTGTTTTTTTACGGTCTTATTGCCAACCTGAACAGATATGTCAGCCACCAACTATTTTGAATTTTTTGCCAGGAGGTTGAACATTATGTGTTGCATTAGTTGTACTGCGTGAAAAAAAGACTTTACATTAAATCACCAACTCTGCTACATTTTGAATGACAGCAGAACTAGATAGGGGAAAGCTTCAATGACATCAATGAAGCTAAGTTTATTTCATTTTCAGACTTACACAGCCATAACATTCTGAGAAGACTAAGCACAGAGAGGAGCAAATATTCAAGTTAAAAATTAAAATTGGTCCACCCGTACTGTACATAGCAGTCTGAGGAATAGACTATGTGCATAGTAAAGTGTATTTTACAGAAAGGGGTCTTTTTTTCAAAAATTCAAATTTGATCTGTTCATATGTCCACTTCCAAAACAAACAGTGCTCAGAGAAAGTTTTTTTTTTTCTAATACACAGATTTTAAATTTCAGTAAAACAAATGGTCTTGTAACCTTTTTGAACTGCAAAGCATATAAAGCAAGAGAGGCTATTTTCCTTCAAGATAGTTCATGTGACCTTTCCCTCTTCACTTGATAATTCTTCAATTTGTTTTCGGAAAGGTCTTTCACACTTGACAGTAAATCAGATGCCTTATTTGAATTCTAGCATTCAGCAGTGATGGAAATGTTTAGTTTCTGCAAATGATGTTGTAAATAAATGGAGATCAGTAATGCTACATCTTACACTGTCAAAGAAAGATAAGTTATGCTACAGGCAACACCTGCACACTGCTTCACGGTCACATTTTATTTATTGCGTGCAGATCTTATAAGTAAAAGGAACAGACATGCATCGGTGGACAGCATTAATAGAACTTGACTAAAATAAAAGTTGCTAGCGTTAACACATAAGCTTTGTCAATACACTTCAGTTTTAAACTTAAATGAAAAGTACAATGAACAGCAACAATAATTAAATGACCATCATTAATAGACTTATATAGTTCTTTAATCTACTACGTTTATTAAAAAATAAAACTTTGAAAATTCCTTGTTATTACAACTTTTTAAATGGGGATTCTTCTCAGCTTCATCAGCAAATCAGCTCCAGTGTCTAGGTACTCTGTGACCCGGCCCAC
>NW_017307267.1:47569-47903 GCF_000935625.1 Nanorana parkeri | reverse complement strand
CCCCCCCCCTGCTACTGTTTAGATAGAAACATTTTAAAAACACATTTGTACCAAATGCAAACCTTGTCGGAGAGAATTTGCAGTGAGATTGATCTCTTTCGACTTTGTTGTACAAAAATGGCATTGCTATTAGATTTGAAAGTCACTAGATTTAGAAAAGAACAAGGCTGGGCACTAAATATGTGTCAATATTCAGAGTATCATACATTTAATATAAATTCCACTGGCCTGTAATCATGTCATGAAGGTCACCTTGTAACACCTATATCCTAAAAGAAAGGGAATTTACTTACAGCCCAGTTCTGGTTTGGGTCAGATACCAAAGCATACATTT
>NW_017307267.1:46101-47378 GCF_000935625.1 Nanorana parkeri | reverse complement strand
TTGTTTTGGCTTCCACCCCCCCCCCCCCCCCCCCAGTCACCAAAGTATGGTCACTTCCCTTCTCTTATTGCGTCAAATTAACCATGCTGTTATCTTGTTTGATAGCTGAGGTTCATAATTGATTACCTGACAAACACTCCCCCACCCCAAATACCTCTAAATAATGAACGAAGCTTGGGGGGAAAGGCACCCTGCCAATGGAGCTGAAGGCCATGATCATTTCAAACCATTGCAGTTCTACTAAGGCACTAAGAAACAAGACATTGACAGCAGTACTTAACTCCAGACAAGTGAACCTGTGTTTCCCCCACCAGTTCTTTCTACTGTTTCCACCCTGTAATATGTCCTTTTTAACTTTTCTTATCACAATAGCATTCTTTCTCCAACCCACAGCTTATATATATCACCCTTACTCCAGTCCTCTCCCTATTACTAGACATATCAACCTCTTCCACACCCCTTTTCCTCTCTCTGATCACAACTTTAACAGTTTAACCCTT
The DNA here is from genome assembly GCF_000935625.1 of Nanorana parkeri. NCBI lineage: Eukaryota > Metazoa > Chordata > Amphibia > Anura > Dicroglossidae > Nanorana > Nanorana parkeri. The sequence continues at coordinate 46,878 of NW_017307267.1, read as the reverse complement.
TACCAGTCTTAAACCCCCTACCCCATCCAACCAGCAAACAGTTACCCATAGAAACCTTTGCTACTGTAACCTATCTCTTCTCTGTTCTGCTACTGACTACCTCTATGACACAATGTCACCTCTGTTCTGCCTTGACACTTCTGACTACAATGACTCTCATCCTATCTGAACACACTTGTTTCCCTTACTACACACATAATTATGCCATGACCATGCAACCCTGGCAAACAGATGACACCAGACATAGCCATGCTCCTGAGAGAGTGTTTTACAAAGCCTAATACCTTAAAGACTAGCAACTTCAAGGTAGGTCCAAAGGTGGGGGGCAATATTGGTCTAATGGAGAGTTATCAAAGTGAGAAGTTGTGTTGCATGATAATATTGCATAATGTTGGGTATGTCAATTCCTCCATTTTTTATGTGTATAAAAAGTATCCTTTGAAATTCTTAGTTTATTGGCATGACAAATAAAAGCATGAATACTCTTTTGGAGAGATCAGGGGGCAAAAGAAGGGATCTCAACCAGTAGGGTTATGAAGTAACACAGAAGTTCCCGGAAGCAGGGTTGTCTTTACAGTAGAAATCCTACTGAACAATCAGGGAACATAAGGTAACTAGGATTGTAGTAATCTTAACCTCTAAATAATGGATAGAAACCGAGGCCCAGGTAAAGGAAAAGCTGTTGCAAAGCATAGTGTGTGAATGCTCTCCAAGGCTGAGAATTTTGGGGGGCCTCACACCTTCAGGGACAGAGTTGGGTCCTTAGGTCCTTGTGTG
>NW_017307267.1:45610-46056 GCF_000935625.1 Nanorana parkeri | reverse complement strand
TGTGCCCCCCAACCCGCCCCCCCCCCCCCCATCAGGGTCTGGCAGGGATAAGAAATAGTTTAATGGTTTAATGTACAAGGTGGTGTTTGCTTGATCCCCGGTTAGCAAACATCCAGAGCACTAGATGTTCATTACTATGGTTGGATTAATAGCATGTGCGTTGTCTTTAACACACGTGGATGTGCATGAAATGCACCTGCGTTTGTGTTGGTTGTGACTTTTTTTATTGTGCTGATGTGCATTTTCATTTTATCAGTGGCAGGAGCCAAAGTACTTTATTTTGCATTAAATTGCAGCACTTTGCCATGCGTTGTAATGCCTTATTGTAACACACCGCACACCAACATAGAGCAAAAATGTGAACTGGGCCCATTGAAAACAATGTAATTTTACTTATACTATAGATTATATATATATATATATATGATAGATAGATAGATAGATAG
>NW_017307267.1:26193-41776 GCF_000935625.1 Nanorana parkeri | reverse complement strand
TATATATATATATATATGAGAGAGAGAGAGAGAGAGAGAGAGAGAGAGCTCTTTATACACATATAGATCTATATATTGTGTATATGTATAGAGAGAAAGAGGGAAAGAGAGATGAAAGTGAATGGAGATATGGCTGTGATAACTAGGGATCTACACATGCACATACGCACATTGTCATATGCAAGCCAATATCTACAGGACCACATCCATGTGCACATACAATTACACATACAGTATATACAGATTACAGGGTGGCACAAACTTACTTTCCTGTACTTACTCCCTTTTCTGGTAGTGACTAGTTCACACTGGTAAAAGGTGTTAAGTGGCATGCTCGCAGCTGTAACGTCTGCAAATGACAAATATGCAATTGCATCTGTGCGTATAACACAGTCAGACACAATGACATTCTAAGCTCTTGAATATGGAAATATGAAATGTGCATCTTAGAATTGACAGCTTAAAATGGTTGATTCTCACATTTGTTTATTCCTAGATTTACCCAGACACAGATGCAGTGGAAGAAATGCTCTTATCTGCCTCTCAGAGAAAGAGGAGGGAAGGGAAGAAGGGTCCTCTCCTGGCAGAGGAAGAGGAACCAGAGGAGGTAGTTCCTGGCCCCACTCTGGAGGACCAAGGAAAATCCTAATTTGATCTGGCTGCCTGCATTTTGAAAGTTTGAATTTGAAAGTGTGTCTTTTGGCCACATTTTGATCACTGGAGATACGGAGTGTGAAAGGGTGTTGACATCTTGGGAAACAGTGTAAAAGGGTTCAGCTCCCTGTCCCATTTTCATGTTTTTCCCAACTCTGTAACAGAATGCTTATATGTCTAACCGATTTTTAGAAGTGATGGATGAGAACGTGGCAACCATTTCCAGCACTTCTGGCCTGGTAAATGCAGAAGGGATATCTTGATAATGTAGGTTAATATATTTATCATAAATACCATAGGCCTTCTTATGTGTTCCTATTAGGGCTGGTAATTATTAAAATTTTCGTGTTCGATTAATCAAATTTGTAAAAAATTGATTAATCGATTAATTTTGATTAATTATAACGCACATACAGATCCAACTACATTGGCCTATACACATACAGCACAGCAATGAAGTAATAAAATGAACTAGGATCACACTAATCCAGCCTTGGGCAAACTCACCGCCCCAAGTGGCTCCGTCGGTTAATGGAGGGGGGAGGAGTCCAATGACGTCACGGACATCAACATCACCAGACTCCTCCCCGTGCCCTTCGTTAGCCGTCACGGACATCGACGTCACCAGACTCCTCCCCCCTTCCCTTCGTTAGCCGACTGAGCCGCTTGGGGAAGGGGGGAGGAGTCCGGTGACAACGATGTACGTGACGTCACCGGATCGCTGACGGGACTCCCGGAAGCTGGCGGAGAGGTGAATGTTTTCATTAGCGATCAAAATTATTTTAATCGATCAAAAAGTTTAACGATTAATCGAGAAATTAATCTTTAATTTCCACAGCCCTAGTTCCTATTATATTTAAATACAAATTCAAGCTTTAAACATGGTTTTAGATGAAAATGAAAACATAACATGATTGCATCCTTTAGTAAAGCAAGCCCTTACCTTGGCCAAAATTAGAACCATTAAAAAAGAACTATGGGGTAACCTTTTTTCCCATAGTTCTCTTTAGGGTCATGGGAGGACTTATACCAACATACTCCCCTGACCCAAAACCCAGTAAATAGCAGGCTATTGCCCACTATATGCTGAGAGCACTGCAACCAGGATGGATCCCGACAATACTGTTGAGATCCCCCATGCTGGCTGATTGACAGCAGGTTCTGCCCATTTAGAGGCAGAGACAGCTATGCCTGCTTCCTCCACTGTCCACCCCTCCAGTTAACACTGGAGGAGCAGAAAGGGCAAGGGGGGAATCCCTGCAAGGAGCCGAGACTGACAGTCACCACTCTCTGCAGGGAGATGATTGCTAAGTGAGCATGTGGCGGTATATTTTCACTCACTTACCGATCAATAGAGCTGAGGTGTGACAGTTTAAATGTCACACGTTGGCTCTAACTATGGGGATGAGTGTGATTCACTCACCCCATGGTTCTCCTTTAATCCTCCAAACTGAAATATTACTAGAGTATATATTGTAGATGCCAAAGGGTCAAATGTTTTACAATCTATTCATTCTTACTAATTACAGTATTTTTGGTTCCCTCAGTTATTTTGCTTTTTTCATTCTTTAGGTTTCAGTCATACTGGCTTACTAGATTAAACAAGCCAGATGAGTGCTAAGCACATCTGGGCAACACTCAAAAGTTTGACAGTATTTGTTATTTGTGATTTATGAACAAATGTGCACTTTTATGGCATACCAATGCTTGTGTTTTCCAGTCCTTTGTGCGACTATAGGAACACTACACCAAAACTTATAATGACATTTTTTGAGAAGCCATTTGTGTCATGGTATTCATCTTCTCTCCAGAAACGCTCTGGTGAGGTGGCTACCCCACCATCCATGTGGCACAACCCCCTTCACAGGGGACCTGGAGCCAGAGGAGGATGCTGGGCCAGATGTAAGTTGCATTTTTGCTTATTTATGTGTTGCTGGGTCCACAGTTTATAAAAAAAATGTATGGTCAAATTTTGATGAAAGTATCATTTCTCCAAGTGAACTGGAGAAATGCCAAAGTCACAAAATTAGCTTAGTTATAAGGATTATTCCTAGCATGTTCTGCTTAACCATGAACCTGTTGGTGAAAATGTGTCTAACAATTGCTTAGAAGCACTGAAGAAGCACGTCAAATGTAATTATGTGTATTTTTGAGGCCCAGCACAGTCTAGGGGGCCCAATCCCCTCCTGAGTTTGTGGGTGAAGAACCTGTGGGTCAGTGTGTTTTCAATAGGTTTTGGATTTAGAAGATAGCCCAACATGTTTTGAATTTTCTGGCTTGGACCAAGCAGAACAGAAAAATAGTTAAAACACTATAAAAAAAGTAAATAGAAAACAAAATGCGGAGCTAGCAGTGACAGCTAGCTCCACCCAACAGTTTTCTATTGTCCGGTGGTTCTGCTGCTGCCAAAAAAAAAAAGAAGAAAAAAACTCTCCCGGGCGCTCTGGGAGCCTCCCACTCCCGGCCGCCAGGGAGAGAAACACTGCTTTTTCTTTTTTTTTCTTTATTCTGACACGGAGCCGTGTCAGAATAGATCACGGCTGGCTCCGCCCAGCTGTCAGAAGCTGGCTGTCGGCCGCCCAAAGGCCAGCCGCTCGGCCAGCTTTGGCTTTCAGCGCGGCTCAGCCGAGCTCAGGCATATGCGTTTGGCACAACTGAGCCGCTCGGCCACATTCGGGAGCTGTACGGGCTATAGTGAATAGCCCTTACACCACCCCTTCAGTTCTACTGAACCGAAGGGGTCCTGGGGCCAAAGCTAGCCGAAGGATCGGCCGAAGCTACGGCCAGATCCTTCGGCAGCTTCGTGAATAGACCCCTATATTTCTTTCAGTATAGGTTTTCTTAATGGAAGTGCTTGCTGTAGCTTTAAACAAGGTTTTAGCTTGCCACAACAAGCTTTAGCAAGCCTCAATCAGTGGTAGGTTTGCAAAGTATACTGAAACAGAAGACTGGTAAAATCTTGTTTTAAGCTATAGTGGAGCCAAGTTTGATGCTCTGCATATTAGCATTAATAAGCAAAGATAAAACAAAACCATTGTGTATGAGCACCCCAGTCTATATTACATCCCACACAGTTGTATTGCATATGCTGAAATTAAGAATAATGTTTTAACCTACATTTATTCACATACAGTTATTTATAAGTATGTGTAATATCCAAAACCTGTGACAAAGTAGTAGGTAGTTTATAACCTTGAAGTGATGTTTTCACAATTTGCAACTGCTTCGGTATCACTAGTAAATAATCAAAGCGCTGTGCAAACTATTGGCGCTATATAAATCCTGTATAATAATAATAATAATTAGGAGCAAAAGCCCCATTCTTGTATCTGTACCGCCACTTTTAATGCCAGCCTTTAAAGCTTGATAGAATAATGGTTTTTACTTTGATTAGCTCTTGTACTTGTGTTTTGTATTTTGTCTTTGATAGATTTCTTATTGCCAACATCATCTATTTTCAGCTGAAAAGGAAGAGTGCAATTACCACACTAAAGTGTAGCACACAGAAAGAAATTCACTGATGTTTTTGAGTACAGTGTACTACTTCTAATGGACAATGCATGAGAGGCTGAATTGTAAGAACACACAGGTCAGACTTAAATTTTCTGTCTAAGGATAAAACAATTTAAAGGCATATTATTCCACAAATATCACTATTATCATACATTTACTGTTTTTAAATTATAAATATAGTAACAACAAGAGCCTTTGTTCAACTTCTTTGACAATTGTTAATGATTATCTAATTATAAGGATTTACTAATTAAATGAATTCAGCAACAGTAGCAGGAGTATTTTTAAATCTAAAATCCTAGCAATGAGAACATCTGTTCTCTGAACTATAAAAGTGATTCAACACTAATGGCAAAGTTCTAGTTTATATAAGGGAAAGCTCTGTGCTGGTAGTGGCTCTGAGTATTATATACTATTTTTGGTTCAGATCCAACTAAGGATACTTAAAGCAGAACTCCAGCCAAAAACAGGATACAATGAATAGCCCAATAAAAGATAAAATAACAAAACTACATTTGGCTGCAAAAATCAGCTTCAATCCAGGGGTATTCCCAATAGTACTTTTTCTGTCACATGATGTACTCAATCTGATAATCAACATCATATTACCTTGCAAAAGTAGTGGTGCAAAGAATAGAGCTGTGGAAGGAACCCAGCAAGTCCATGTACTACAGGATGCCTGCAGGCCCGGATTTCCCACAAGGCCACCGAGGCCCGGCCTCGGGGTGGCAGATGTGTATGCCTGCAGAAAACTACAGGTGAGGACCTGGATGCTAGACCAGTCACCCTGTAACAGTGACCAGTCTTTATTACAGGAAGCTCTAACATAGATGCAAAGTTTAATGCTGGACTACTGCACAGACCTAAAAAAAACACACAAACCACACCAATATTCAAGTAAGAATACACATCTAGTATTTAGACAATATTTGCTTATCCAAGAGTTCAGCATTAATATGTCACTTAAATGCTGTCACTTGATATGTCAGCTTAAATACTGTAAACAAAATGTAATTCAATTAATTTACTAACCTCCCTGGCAGTATTCCAGAGTGTGGCTCGGGGTTAATTTTCAGTACCAAAAGCGGTAACCCCGAGCCACACTTGGGATAGCACAAAAGTGTCAGTTACCTTGTCCCTGTGAGCCCACGGTGTCCTCTGCTGTGTGCGCCCGGCTGATGCCAGCATTCGTCTTTCAGTTTTGTTTTCGGGCGTCACAGTGGGGGGCGGAGCCAGCGGGAAATTCAAAAGTGAAAACATAACATTTACACAGAATACACAGAATACAATGCAATCTGCTATAATTACATTTATGTATCAAACTATTTCACTTCAATTTTGTCCCTAGAGCGCTGTCCAGTGCCTTGCCTGTACTTTTACTGTTCTTTGTGCCTGGAAACTTGAGAACGTCCATAGCTATACTCTATTGACTGTGGTATGGATCTAGCAGCGCCCCCGGAATTCCCATTTACTGGACCATTTTTTTATTATTATATTATAATGTTTTATAATTATTTGTTATATTATAATTTCTTATAATTATTTATTATATTATAATTATGATTTTGTGTTTCAAGCTTTATCATAACTTAGGATGGGTTAACTACTGGTCTCTTGTTTGGATAGATTTAGGTGAATTATTCCTAAGATTTACTAAGAATTACAGGCCTACAATATGAAACAACAAATTGCCATGAAAAACAATGCACCGCTTTGGCATGCTAAAATCCTGCAGAATCATACAGCCAGGGAGGTTAAAATTAACAAATCACAGCGAGTAGCAAGCATGCTCATTTTTGTTTGTTTTTTCTGTTTCCTGTTTCTGTGAAATAACTGTCAAATATCACAGCTGGTTTGATTTGCTATGGACCAAATTATAAAACCTTCACCCATGGCTTTCAACTTGGAGTTCAACTGCCTTTTCTTTTTCCAGTACTACTGTATATTTACTTTTTTTACAATGCAGAAGCAGGTTTTTCAAGGACAATGTTTTTCTCCCTGTTCAGGAACTCTATGATACCTGTACCTGATTGATATTATAATAATATTAATTTTCTTTTCTAACTATTAATTTTTTTGCATCAAATAGTGTTTAGTACAAAGGTACAAATGTCAGATATCAAGGGAAGTTACCAACATAGTCAGATATCAAGGGAAGTTACCAACATAGTACGGCAAACCCCATGCATAACATATCATCGTGACAGAAGATAATGATGTGAATGTGTTCCCTTGGTATGTTTAACTGCGAGCACAAAATTAAGCCAATGCAAATAAGATATGCAGTAGGAAAGTTATGGAACCATGACAATGAACGAAGAGGAAAGAAACATATGGGAATGGAGAGAGGACAAGGTATGGAAAAACAAGTAACCTAGGGCAGTAGGTCCCATTACTTGAAGCTACCATCTCTATAGGCGTGGAAGCATTATACAAATGCATTTGAGAACAGGGTCATGTACTTTGGTCTTGTAAGTATTAACACATATAGGCAGATTAAATTGAGGTATTTGATAGTGCATGTTAGTAACAATAGAAGGACAATATTTGAGATTTTGATGAGGATCTGTGATCATACTTGATCGGAATTTGTGATGATACCATGTTATTACATCTGCTATCTAAGTGCCAACAATTCCAGTTTTTTGGAATTTAGTCCATTGGTAGTGTGCAGTGGTGAAGAGGAGTTTGGAGGTAGAATGGGTTTTCAGTGTATCTATCACATATGATAATGTAGGGGAGTTGTTTTGTTTCCATTGTCTTAGTACAAAGTCTGGCACCTATTAATGTGTGGGTGAGAAAAACCCATATCTCACAGGGCCAGGATTCAGTCCGTAATCCCAAAAGTGACAGTTTAGGATCAGGTGTACAGGAGATGTGAGTAACTGATGCAAGAATCTTGAAATGTCTCTCTACATGGTAGTTAGTAGACTTTAACTCCACTAAATATGTTGTAGAGAGCAAATGGGACTTGTTTAAGAAAATTATGTTTTTTGTTCTCGCACATTTTTATCAGCCAATTCTCAGCCATAGTTAAGTTCTATAGAGCTTTCCTTGTAAAGTGGTCTGCATTTTTTTTAAGTAAACGTGGATTATTCCCTATAGGATATGCTATCTTTACACCAGTTTACAAGATAGCAACATGTCCAAGATGCTTGACCATGGTGACTTCATTGGAGGATGTAAAGAAGTGATACTGGATGATCCTCTGGGGTGTGGTATTGTTCCTAAATGTTGCCTTGTGTTTGTTTTTTCTTTTAAAAAAACAACTATCTGATGCCCAAATCTTTATTTATGTAAAGAAGGGGTAATTATGGCACCTGTACTGATTTGCCTTAGTTTGGAGGCCTTTTTACATTTCGCCATGTGTCCCCTTTAACACCCTACATGCCTTTGCCTTACATAATGTGTGTGAAAGTTCCTATTCTTTTCAACATGGTTCTGTTATGTTAAACTCAGAGTACCTGTCAGCGTTCACCGTTCTCCTCTGAGAATCCCAGCCAGGATTTCCAGAAGACCCTGAGGCTGGGCGTGTCATCTCTGACTAAGAAGGGTATTTAAGCACTAGCTTTGCAAGGAGCTGGTGTTGTGTCTTTTTGCCAGCTTCCTGTTTAAAGAGCTTATACTTCTGCTGTTTTCTCGTTGCTGACCCAGACCGCCTGACCCTTCTTCGCTTGCTGCCCTGATCTTCTGCCTGGACCCAACTTTGCTCTTGTCTCCTGCGTTTATCCTCTGATTACTCATTGCTGACCTGGGACCATCTGACAACCCTCTGCTAGCCACCTGCCTTGAACTCTGCCTGGATCTGACTACTGTCTCCTCATTGGAGCCCTCTTGTTCTCGTCCATCTCTTGGCGGGGCAACCCTGGGGATCACGACCTGGTACCAGCAAGTGGCCAAGCCCATCGCCACCATCAGGAGCTATGGTGAACAGTGGCACAGTGGTAGTTAGACTCTAGTGTATTTACATTCATAAACCAGACCCAAAGTGTCCACAGTCCCTCCAGCACATTCAAAAAATTGCAGCCAACTTTTGGATAGTATAGTACCATCTGTACAGTAGTTATTGGTGCCAATTCCAAGTGAGCTAAACGTCTGGAAGCCTTGAGTGGCAAATGCAGCGCATAGCACCATTTCAGGACAGACCAGGTGAATTCAAGGTCTTGTTCCCATGGAACAAGTCAAGCAGGAGCTGATAGATATATGCTATCCCTTACCATTTGGGTTTGTGGTCTCCATAAAAGGTGATAAGTTCCTTGATAAGGTGATTATCCTTCACTTGCATAAAGGATACAAAATGTCAGAGGCAAAGGTATTTGTAGAAGTCTTTTTTAAGGAATGCTGTGGTTGAGGTCAGCAAATGCTTGAAGCGGGACACCTGACTACAGATCACCAACATTTTGAATGTTTGCAATTTACCAGGATTTAAGGTTCAAGTCTGTGAGAAGTAGGTACTATGAAGGTCAGAGTTATCTGTTGTGGGGCAAGCACATTGCACTTAAGGGAATATTGAGTCAGTGAGATCCAAACCCTCAATGCAGCAGCAGCAGTGCCTAGGTGTCATTTGTTGCTATGGCCAGTTAGCAGTGCAGGTCTGATGTGTTGTTTAAGATAACTCCGGGAGCATCTATTTGTTTCCATTGTTTGGTAGAGTTAGAAGTCCACCATTGTTTAGTGTGGTTTAAGATTTCTGCTTTATAACATTTGGAGACACCAGGGGTTCCCATCCCTGCATGGAATTTAAGGGATACAGGCTCTTTTTGCCAAAACAGGGTTTAATACTACCCTACATGTAGGAGTTAATGGTCATTTGTAGGTTCTGTCAGTATTTTGGAAGAATTGGGATAGGTAAGGTCTGAAATAAGGATTGCATGTGTGGGAGGATAAACATTTTACTTAATGCAATTTTCCCTCCCCATTAGATCTGTGTCGTATGTAGGTTTTTACATAAGGTTGCTATTTTCACAAGTAGTGTGGATTATTAAACACGAAGGAAGGAAAGTCAAGTTTATCCCTAAACAGTTCACATTGAGGAAGGTGCCCATGAGACTTTATCGGTTGGGGTGGTGAATTACTTGTCAAAATTTGAGATTTTAAGTTGTTAACCTTATAGAGGGTGATATTGTTTGAGCAGCTGCTGTAAATCAGGTTGTGATTGCAAATGGTTTGTTATAGATACTAATACGTTGTCACTATAAAGTTCTACTTGTTTTCTGAAGTATCAACTGTTAGTCTTAATATGGTTTCATTGGAACAAATAGCTTCTGCAAAAAGTTCAATAAGGGAAAACATGATTGTGGACATCCCTGTCTAGGGCCATTAGTGATACTAAAAGTGGTAGAAAATATTCCCGAGGTCCAAACTCTTACATTAGAGGAAATTTAAAATATAACAGCTGAACCAATGGTTCTTATGAGGAAAAATGTATTTAGGACTGCTTCCAGATAACCCCAGTACATTATTTCAAATGCCTTCTCCAAGGAAAGAATCAGAGAAGGTATTTGGTGATATTCAGCCCCTTCAATCAGATCAATAAACCTCCTGGTCCCTTCTGGGGCTGGCCATCCCGCAAGTCCAACCGGATCAAGATGTAATAATTGAGAAATAATACAGAGTAATCTGTGTGGCAATGATTCAGCATAGATCTTAAGGTCAATGTTTAGTAAGGATATTGGCCTATAGTTTCCTGGGTCTGACAAGGACTTATCAGGCTCGGGGATTGTTACAATACGTGCTTCAAGCTATTTCTTGGGAGATATACCTGTGATGGCTGTTTGGTTTGAAATATGGTATAAGTGAAAATGCAGAAATAAAGCCGCTCTACCTTTTCTTACCCAATATTCCATGGGAACTGCAGTGCTCAGCATAAGTCTCTGCCAGACCCAATCAGCAAAAGGAAGGGAAAAAAGCTGGCACTTGTAGGAATTGCCTTTCTTTTTGTGATTTTATTGCTATGATTAGGGTCCCTTGGTGGACTGAAACATGTTAGTAATTTTTTTGCAGCTGCTTTTATGCCTTTTAATAAAGAGACACTATTAAGAGGATTCCTACGATTGTCAGCATTTTTCACTTTATTTTGCTGATGGCACAAGTGATGTGCAAGCATATTAACAAAGGTCTTATACTAATCACCGCTATATCTGTCTGATCCCCCTGAGCCTTGTGACGGGGAAATTTTAGATCATTAATTCTACTTCCACTACAGAAAATGGTGCTGATATAGTAGATGGTTGACCAGTGGAATTTTAGGCAAGATCTACTGTGTCAAGAAAATTTGGAATATCTGCAAATGAGGGGTGGATTGCTTATGTAGGTTATAGCAGGAAGAATATATTATTATTATACAGGATTTATATAACGCCAACAGTTTGCGCAGGGCCTTTACAATATAAGGAAGATATTACAATCACAATTCAAGACAAGATGGTAAGGAGGGCCCTGCCCATGATGGCTTACAATCTAAAAGGGAGGGAGAAGTGATACATGAAGAGGTAGCTGTGAGACGATTAATTGTTTTAGAACGTGATGGTTCAGTGGTTAGGTTGTGGTGGGATAGGCTTCCCTGTAGTATATATATTAGTATATGCACTAAAACAATTGGCAATTTGGCAATATCTAGTGGGTTACTAGACTCTGACTTTGTTTTTGTCAATTAAAAAGAGAATTCTAGAGTTTTTTCCTTTTTTTTGTTTCAATGGGAAATAACCAGCATTGTTTGATTAATAAAAATTGAGTTTCAATATTTTAATTAGGAACTCATAGCTTGCTATAATATAAGCACTCAATTAAAAAAATTCAGAGGATTTGCAGATCTTTTACGTGTTGCCTACGCTGTTGTTACTTGTTCTACCTTTTCTAGGTTATGAATTTGGTCAGTAAGCTCTGATATTTCTTGTTTATGTCATCTGCTCTCATAGGCACCTTTCTTGATTAAGAAGCCCCTAATATTGGCTTTGTGAGCATTCCATACCACAGCATCATCTTGTAAAGAGTTCAAATGAATTTTAAAAAAAGAAAGTGAGTTTAGACCTTATCTGTTCCCTGCACCTCCAAGCATCATGTACTGTAAATCATCCAACCACAGTAGGCAAAATAGAGTTAATGTGTGGCGTCTAGTTTTGGTAGATGTGTATAATGCTGAATGTGAATGTCAATATAGTCTCCATGGCCTTTCCAAATGTTTTGTATTTTGTGCATTAGGCCTTTAAATAATTTTATATGATTCTTTATTGGGTACATAAGTTAACTATGGTCATTAGTTTATCATTAAAGAAACCTGGCAAGATGATGTATCCTCCTTTAGGATCAGTGACAAGATTATCCATTTGTAATGATATAGACTATTTGATTGCAATCAGTGTTCCTTTGCTTTTTTTCTCAGAGTGAAAAAGGAATGTTGGAAGTTTGGATGTTTACATAACTGTGATTATCTTTGCAAAAGCAGATTTCTTGTATACACTTATGTCACTGCTTTGAGATTTGGCCTCTCTCCAAGTATGGATCTTCTAGAATGGCTATTTAATCCTTTCATTTCAATGCATGGATTTACTCCAATAGGCTACATTAATATAATGTAAAGCATTAATCGCAAGTATTGCCTGTGTAGTTAGAGTAGGTATAGGTACATATGTTGGACCTATACATTGTACAGTAAGAGTGATATCATATAGGGAATGCATTCATGTAAACAATTTAGGAGCATATAAACAACTGTAAACAACATTACAATGGAAAGTACAGACAATAACTCAATTCAGTGTGCATGGCACACTACTTATCCAGGCAGTGGTCATTAAGCATGCCAGGTTACAGAGCAAGTCTGATTGGTTTAATTTGGCTGACATCTTGTGGCTTAACTATTATGCCAGTAAAATCAAGTGATTAAGAGCCAGCAGCCCCAGACCATTCTGCAGAGATATAGGGAATTGACCATTTTTTTGGTGTTATTTTAGTAGTTATAGAGATTAGCCCACAGTTGAAAAGAAGTTTGTTGTCATCATTAGGAGTGAGGATAGGCAATAGTTCCTCCTGACAGGTTGCCAGGAACTTGGTAAGGAATATTTTTAAGACACAAAATGTTAGTGATAAGAATTAATTAGCTTAGCTTCTGTGCAATATTTGCAGACATGTTAGCAAAAAAAAAGATGTGAGCATATGGTATGTGTATATAGTATCTCACTAGCGAAGACAAATTCAGGACTACCCCTTATAATAGTTCTCCTGTACCCGCCTGTTATCTTATTTTTGAGCAATTGGAGCCCTGAGCTTTGAGCAGTATATGCATCAACCAGCTTTAGCACAGTGGTCCTCAACCTTTTTGGAACGGGACCAGTTTCATGCAAGAAAATATTTCCATGGACCGGGAGGGCGGGGTTGGGGGCTCGGCCCAGTTCCTGGGGGTGTTTTAGAGGATGGGCTAGTGTGGATGGTCCCTAAAGCTTTCCATGTATTGCATTAATGTGCAGAAAGGCAAAAATATTGTGTTATGGCAGCACATAATTCTTAAATCATGCAATTCCCGCTCCCAAACAATACCAGACTGTTTAGGTCTGGTAAGAATGTTATGAGGGACCAATTTTTTTTAAAAAAAGTGTAGGGTTCCACCTCAAAGTCTCGCCAGACCTTTAAGGACTGGTAGGAATTTTAGGAGGGACCCCATAGCTGAACTCACCAAATACCTTATCATCAAGACAACTTTCTACATGTTAGGATCATGGGAAGAAGAAATTACGTATTTCACTTTTTTAAGAAAAATGAAAAATACTGTTTTAAACATTTGCCTCAGATATCTCCACCACAAACCAAATCATACCATTCTGTCAGATGCAAAATCAGTGACGTTATCTTATATTGTAGCTATCATGAAAAAGTGATCACAAATTTTATATATTTTTCCTATCTCATTTCTGAAAAATAAGTTTGTCAGAAATTCACCTGCTAGATCAAATATCACTGACAAAAAGTACATGATTACCTAAATAGCTGAAAATAGGGCTGCTTGGGTAAATGCTTTTAATTAGATAGCGAAATTAAACATGATTTGCGTATATCTGCAATCATTTTTTTTTCAAATATATTCAGTTAGTATGTAAATGGGAATATATTAACACAGATACATGCCACTTTACCTTAAGATGTAGGCAAACTGCTGAGCCCTCACCAGTAAATTACAGCAGTTTTCCTATACCTTAAGTAAAGGGACATTCTTTCAAATAGGTGCACATTTTGAACAAAGAGGACAGTTAGTTCTCCAAAGGTGTGAAATAGGCCATGTTTGTATGTTATTTATCCAGATATAGGAGCAACAACCATCCTCATATATTATACATTACTAATGAGTAATTCTGCCACTAGGTCTAGTGGTGTGGTATGTTTAAATAACTACTTTTTGACCATGTTTCACATCACACCAATATTTAGGGGGTAACATAATACGTGAACACTATGAACACATTCCCCAGCCTCTCTCCCTCAGCCTGAATTGCAGATTTCTGTTCCCCACACCTGTATACATTTGAATTTGGCACAGCTGCGTGTAGCTCTTCCCAAACATCTGCATCACTTGTTCACAGTTTCACTCCCAGGACTTGTGAATGAAAAGACACAGTGGCAGAAGGACTCATCTCAGTCTTAAATCTCAATGGAGAACAAGTTCAGTGGCATCATCCTAGTTTTACTCCATTGAGTACTTCCTCTAGCGCTATACCTCAGTAAAGACCTGTGGCTGGGAGAATGTTTAGAAGATATGCCACTAGGTCAGGGGTAGGCAACCTTGGCTCTCCAGCTGTGCTGAAACTACAAATCCCATAAGGCAATGCAAGCCACAGGCATGGCTCACAGAGGCAGAAGCATGATGGGATTTGTAGTTTCAGCACAGCTGGAGAGCCAAGGTTGTCTACCCCTGCACTAGGAGGTAGTTTGTGTTATGTTTAATCATTGCATAATGTAATGTTCTTCCTAGTGGAACTACATGGTTATGATGAAATCTCCTGTATCTGAGTCAAATCTGCAGCAGCTTTCCAACAGGTCAGATACATCAAACTGGAATAACCATTGCTAAACAGGAGTGGGGGCCTCTACTACTATTCATCTTCCATATACAATGCTGTTTTAACATCTCTCCCCCAGTGATTTGACAACAATTCACACCTTCTGCCATGTAAATTGAACTTCTTAACACAAAGGGATGGGATTATGTAAATGAAACAGGATTGATCCACAACCTTCACTCCCTCCTGTTTTAGTACAATAAACATCTGCATGGCCAAATGGTGATTGGATTAAGGTGGCTGTGCCTGTGACTGTGCCACCTGTGTAGATATAAATGCTGGAGGTCGAGCTTACTGATGGCATGCAATGGGCCATAGTCAAATCGGCTCATTTAGAGGATCATTCAAGGTGCAACAATGTGAAATCGAGAGGCATTTCAGAGTCTGTTGCACTTGCAGATTTAAAACAATAATTCATCACTTGCTTCCATCTGCCTCACCTTATGAACTGGCCATAGACAGCACTTACAGGTTTCCTAAGCTCACAATGTGCTGGCATGCATTCAGTGCTACCATATCAAAGAAAAATTGATGGAAATCTTTAAGAGAATTTCTCCTTTACCTGGTGACTATGCAGACATCACATTGTTCACTGATTTGTTTCAAGCTACAGTGCAGACCAGAAAAAAAATACTATGACTATGGGGTCTATTCACAAAGCTGCCGAGGGCAGCCGAGTGAATGACCGATCAGAAGTGAAGTGAGCCGAACACTGTTCGGCTATTCACTTCAGGCTGGTGCAGCTGATTTCAGCCGTACATCGGCTGAAATCAGCCGTACATCGGCTTGCTTCGTGTGGCTTCGGATCAGCCGAACATGCTCAGCATGTTCGGCTGACCCGAAGTGCAGAAGGAGTTCGACTCAGCCGATCCAACATCTGGATCGGCTGAGCCGAACCTCCGGCAGGCTTCACACTGCTGTTCGGGCTATTCTGAAAGATCCCGAACAGCAGTGAGAGAATAGCCGAATGCCGCCGAGCGGCATTTGGCTCAGCTGTTCTGCTCGGTCCCTCAGAGGCACCGAGCAGAACAGAAAAAGAGTGAAAAAAGTAGAAAAAAGTTAATAGAAAACGATTGTGCGGAGCTAGCAGTGACAGCTAGCTCCGCCCAATAGTTTCCTATTGTCCGTGGGCTCTGCTGCTGTAAAAAAAAAAAAATCTCCCTGGCGCTCTGGGAGCCCCCCGTTCCTGGCCGCCAAGAAGAGAAACCCCGCTGTGTCTTTTTTTTCTTTATTCTGACACGGAGCGATGTCAGAATAGAGAAAAAAAAAAAAAGACGAATTCCCATTCAAAAGCATTGGGAGTTTACTATTGGCTATTTCAATTTGCAATAGCCAATAGTAAACTAGCATTGTACCCGCCCTCTGCT